>NC_056742.1:497081150-497138650 GCF_019279795.1 Protopterus annectens
AATTACCAGGGTCCGTAGAGGCACCACCTTTGTGGAGTGGGACCACAGTTGCCGTCACGCCACTCCTTGGGCACGTATCCTGTGGTAAGGCTAAGATTAAACAGCTGCCTTATGTGCGGGTTTAATTCCTCATTTAGCTCGTGTAGCACACAGCCGGGGACACCATCCGGTCCCATTGATGCTGTGTTTTTAGCTTTAGAGAGCAGCTTTCACCTGTGCATTTGAGATGTCCGGGAGGCTACACTCGGCTGGGATAGTTATCTCTCCTTTAGGGGAGAGGGGTGAAGTTTGCACTGAACCTGTCTGCCAGTATGTTGGCAATGTCTGTGGGTTCAGTGATTTTTGTATCATTTTGGACTAATTCTGAGCATATCTGGGAGTTTCCACCCAGGTTCCTAACATAGCTGAAAAAGGCCTTATGATTGTCCTTTGAATCCATGGCAATTTTTCTCTCAAAATTGGCCTTAGTTGATTTTATGAGTGCTCGTATTTTTTACTAATAATGATCAGGGGTGACTTCCCTTTTATGGATTTTGTTCTATCATGTAATAGCTTTCTCCTCTTATTGTAAAGTTTGTTAATGGCTGGGGTCCACCAGACTGGACGTTTGCCCTTTGTGGAAAGAGTCTTGGTTTTATTTGGGATTGCCTGATCCATGCAGTCCTGGAGGTGTTCATAGAAGGCATTTGTAAGGGCTTCCGAGCTTGGGTTGTGGTTTCCTCTGGCTCAGGGGCCTTGAAGGATACCACACCAGTCTTGAGTAGTGTGAAGTTTGCTTTAGAGAAGTTCTTCACTATGGTCTTTTTGCTTGGGGTGGGGCGGATGTGGATTTCCAGTGAGATTAGTTTATGATCAGATCTCACCAATGAGGGATATACTTCGTGTGGAGCATTTTGTCCCCATGTTTGTGACAATGAGATCTAGTATATTTTCTCCTCTCGTGGGAACAGTGACTAGCTGTTCCATGGCATTTGAATTTATGAACTCCAGGAACCGTTGGGCTAGAAAGTTAGGGCTTGAGTAATGTTCCCAGTCTATATTCGGGTAGTTGAAGTCACCCAATATGATGGTGTTTGGAGATACATTTATACCCTCCAGTGTCTTCAGGAAGGCTGTGTGGGGTTCCTGAGTTTGAGAGGGTGGCCTGTAGCATGCTACAATTTGTAGAGCAGTTTTGCCTATGGTTAGTTGCACCTGGATGGTTTCCGAAGCTTCGTGCATTGCCACCAACCTGGAGGAGTGAGTATCCTTTATGAATATGGATACACCCCCTCCTTTTGTGGTGTGGTCCGGGTTTTGGGGCCGGAACGCATGATATGAGGTAAAACCTAATAGTGCCGGGGTGCTCTCAGAAGCCTTGAACCAGGTTTCAGTTACAGCACAGACATCGATGTTCTCCATACTGAGAAGGGCCTCGAGTGCGTGCATTTTGAGATTTAGACTTCTGGCATTGAGCAGCATTACCCTCAGTTTCTTTCCATTTTTGTTTTCTAGGGTGGTAGGTTTAGAATTTGAGCCTTGCCTAAAAAAGGCACTATGGGGGTGGCAAGAGCCTTAGCCAATATCCGAATCCCAGGGTGACAGGTGCAAGCCGTCCCTTGAAGCAGCGTGGCTTGTCAAGCATGTCATCCCAGGCAGACAGACACTGGATCCCCTTTGAATGACACCAGACATTGAGCCAATTGTTAAAGCTGATCATCTTGTCTCTATATTGTGGCATCATTCTTGGTGAAGGAAGGATACTGCTCAGGGTTAGGGTCATACCTGCCTGGGCTACATAATCAGAGAGCTCCTCTATGTCTCTTTTCATGTAGTCCAGGGAGGTACGTCTCAGGTCGTTCACACCAGCATGGACAATGACTGTGTCATATTTGTACTTGCCATGGAGTGACCCGAGTGCTTGTGTTATGTGGCGGATTCTAGCCCGATAGGCAGCTTACTGTGACCCTCTCCTTGTTCAGCCTGGTGAGTGGGACGTCAGTGTGTCTGACTATGGAGTCACCTATGACAAGTATGTTTGGTGTTGTATTTGGCCTTAAGGGCTGTGACTGCTTTGCACACTGCTTTTGTGGTTTATGTGTTGCTTGTGGGGTGTCTTGAGGTAGCAGTTGTTTGGGTGTCTGCTTTGGAGGCCTCTGCTGTTTAGGTAAATTTTACTCAGAGCCTCCGAGTATGTCTTTGTGTGTTTATGTGTTTGATTCAGTGGAGTGGTAGCATTATGTGAGGCTGGTTTTGTGGTGTGTGTAGTTGCCTTCTCCTCCTGTCTGGTCTTGCCAGTCCTGAGTTGAGAGAGCTCAGCCTCCAGTTTGGCTAAATAGCTGCATCTCTCGCAAGTATTTGTGTTATGTGGGAGGAGGAGAGGGTTGTCTGTGTACATGAGGCAGTTATAACATTGCCTCAAGATTCCCAGATTCACCAGCTGGACCGGAGAGGAGATTGACAACTGACCTTTGGACATGCTAGAATAATATTGGGAAATCCTTAATTGAAAACAAGGGTTGTAATCGATCAAAACATGAAATTTGACATACATCTATCCAATACCATAAAGAAAGTACATAAAAAACTTGCCATACTATACAGAAACAAGCAGTTCCTAACCGACTCCACCAGAGCCACCGTTGCACACACCACCCTCATCTCCACGGTTTTGTACACCTCACCAATCTTCACCAATGTCATAAAATCTGCTCTTTCCAAGCTGCAAGCATGCTGTAATAAAATTTCTAAATTTGTAACCAATACCCCTCACAGAGCACACCACTGCACTCCCCTTAAAACACTGGTTGGAACTTCCCAGCCTTATTCTTTATAACCAACTTATACTAACCCACAAACTACTTCCCTACCCTGAAAATAAAACTGCTCTACAAAATCTACTACACCCAAGCACCAAACCTAGATCCTGCGATCCCATCAAAAACTCCTATTAGATATGACCAAAGCCAATAATTCTGCTGGTATATCCCTCTATAGCAACACTATTGCCAAACATTGGAACAACCTTCCCGCCAACATCTCAGCCACAACTTCCACGGCATCCTTCAAAAAGGCCTAAAAACCCCACCTACAGCAATCATGGCTCTGTAACCGTGACAACCCTGATTAAACTTTATACCACCTACAGCTCCTTACTAGCTCTCTTTCTCTCAGTGCATTACTTCCCCACTAATGTACCCTTTGCTTTCTGTCTTCCACTTTCATGAACCCCTCACCCCAACTTTTATGTTAACATGTAGCTTAGAGATCCTGTGAATCTGCATGGTATGCTAAATATGTAATTATTCACAATTTAAAACATATGAACTGTTATAAGTCAGAAATTAAATACTTCATGTAAATGTATCTAGCCTTTACCTTGTTAATGATTATCATACTACTGTGCACTGTTACTATGTATTTCATACTACTGTGTACTGTTACTATATATTTCATACTACTGTGCACTGTTACTATGCATTTCATACTACTGTGCACTGTTACTATGTATTTCATACTACTGTGCACTTTTACTATGTATTTCATACTACTGTGTACTGTTACTATGTATTTCATACTACTGTGCACTGTTACTATGCATTTCATACTACTGTGCACTGTTACTATGTATTTAATGCTACTGTGCACTGTTACTATGTGTTTCATACTACTGTGCACTGTTACTATGTATTTCATACTACTGTGCACTGTTACTATGTATTTCATGCTACTGTGTACTATTACTATGTATTTCATTCTACTGTGTACTGTTACTATGTATTTAATGCTACTGTGTACTGTTACTACATGTTTTATGCTACTGTGCACTGTTACTATGTATTTCATGCTACTGTGCACTGTTACTGTGTATTTCATGCTACTGTGTACTGTTACTATGTATTTCATACTACTGTGCACTGTTACTATGTATTTATTGCTACTGTGCACTGTTACTATGTTTTATGCTACTGTGCACTGTTACTATGTATTTCATACCACTGTGTACTGTTACTATGTGTTTCATACTACTGTGCACTGTTACTATGTATTTCATACTACTGTGTACTGTTACTATGTGTTTCATACTACTGTGCACTGTTACTATGTATTTAATGCTACTGTGCACTGTTACTATGTATTTCATACTACTGTGTACTGTTACTATGTGTTTCATACTACTGTGCACTGTTACTATGTGCTTTATGTTACTGTGCACTGTTACTATGTATTTCATACTACTGTGTACTGTTACAATGTGTTTCATACTACTGTGCACTGTTACTATGCATTTCATACTACTGTGCACTGTTACTATGTATTTCATACTACTGTGCATTGTTACTATGTATTTCATACTACTGTGCACTGTTACTATGTATTTCATGCTACTGTGTACTGTTACTATGTATTTCATACTACTGTGCACTGTTACTATGTGTTTTATGCTACTGTGCACTGTTACTATGCATTTCATACTACTGTGCACTCTTACTATGTGTTTCATACTACTGTGCACTGTTACTATGTATTTTATGCTACTGTGCACTGTTACTATATATTTCATGCTATTGTGTACTGTTACTGTGCATTTAATACTACTATATACTATTACCATGTATTTCAAAGAGTGTTATCTAAACAAAACTGTTAGATACTGTCAGATATAAAAGTTATATACTGTATTAGGAGCTTTTCTCCCTGGGCCTCTGCTGAAAAAGAACCTGTGTCCAGTCGGACTTTCCTGGTAAACAAATGCAAAATACATAAATTAAAAAAAAAAATATATATATATATATATATATATATATATATATATATATATATATATATATATGTGTGTGTGTATATACACACTCACATATATATGTATATTTATCTCTATCTATGTGTATATAATATATATTCTCCCTCAAAATGTGTCAGTGAAAACCATTCTTTTGGAGTCAACAGAAATAGGCTGGGTACTCTTGGTGTTCTGCCACTGATTTAATCTTATAGGTTTACCAAGTAAGTGAAAGTATCTTTTTCTTACACACTTTTTAGCTATGATGGAAGATATAAGTGCAAGGGGGAATATATATATATATATATATATATATATATATATATATTTGTATACGAACACAATTTCGATGGCTGGATACTGACTTTAACACACACAATATATCCTGTAAGCTGGTCGAACATCAGCTGATCGAACATCAGCTGATTAACACTGCCAGCTTTCTTCCTGTGAGATATGAACACCGGGGGGAGTGAGGGATTTACCATTTTCCCACCTGTAGTGCAATCTCAGAATCGGTATATATAATTGGGAAGGTGTATGGGACTACAAGGGGGTTTGCTTATTTATTTTATTTTTATTTGTTTTGATGACTTGAAGATCAATTGGAAGATCTTGTTAGGTTTGTTGATATGAATATACAATGAAGTGCTACACACACACACACACACACACATATATAGTCATTATATATAGTGGATGGTAGGGTCTCTTCTCTAGTTTTCTGCTGCGCCTCAGTGGCAGGCATGATATAGGCACCAGTCTTGATGTAACTAACATCAGGCCATAATGACAGCACGACGAATACCAGGGGAGTATGACCCTGGGTTTGGGACTGCATTGTTCACTGCTGATAATTCAGCTGGTAACTGACACAGACACATTAATGCATTTTGTGTTAGCTCAATGAGGCTGTTGGCATCTGTACTGGTAGTCAGCACACCAGGGCTGAACTCAGCATTAAGCTTGTTGATGCCAACATCTGTGCTGCTGGGGTCAGCATTTTACTTGTTTGTATTAGTCCCTCAGTGCCAGGGATGATGCTGGCAGTGACCCTGAAACTATTTCACAAATCCCTACACTGGTCACCTTCAGTACCTTAACTCATTCAGACATTGGTATCTCTTGGCATCAGATCAGATTTTTCAGAACTAACGTCTGATCCCCTTATTATGTAGCAGGACAGAGGGACCCAAGAACCTGTGTAGTGTTCCACCAGGATGTCTGAGTATAAGCATGCATCTTCCTCTTCCTCAAAATCATCCCCTCCTAAGGTAAGTGGAATGAACACATGCAGTAGGAAGCACATAAACTTGCAGCAGTGGGGCTGGCCCCCAAACCCAGTAACCTTCAAGCAGATGACAATATAGTAGGCCTTTCAGTACTCACAAAAATTGTCTTAAGTGGGTCACCTACCGATGCCACTGTTGAAGGTAGCCACCCATATAGCATGAGGTAACCTGGATATTCTGACTCAGTTAACAAGAAAACAGACAGAATTCTCCAGTCACCTAAGACTTTGATCCACTTGTATCTTCAAAGCATGAGCCTGTAGTTACAGCCCTTTAACAGATTCCATCCCAACAGATCCTTGTTGTTCATCCTAATGGAAAGGAGTCCAAGGCTATGGACTATCTTAGGAAGTGAATTTATGTGTCTTGTACCTTTTCCTTGAAGGCTATAAACTGCTTTTCCCACATAATTGAATGCCAGAAAGTCATGGTTGATGAGATGCACCAGTCACTGGGCCACCTGCCAGACGAACCTTTGAGATAAGAGATGCAATTGTGTCATCTGTTTCAAACCTCAACATGAAACTAACTATTGAACGTTCAACATGAGCTGCAGTCTCTGGTACTGTCATGTGTTGCCCCACTCTGGTGCTACTAGAACTCACCTGAGGATTTTGGAGAAATAGCCAAAGCCCTCACAGCTATTGGCATCTCATTTCAAACTTTACAACTTTCCTTTTCAAGGTTGCACAACAGTCCATGCCAATTATCACTCAGGCATTGCCAACAACATGAAAATCAGAAGTCTGGAAGAAACTAAAAACTACCATACCATCTTCCAGGGGAGTTGTTTTCTCGCCAGAGGGAGGGGTGCGCAGCAAAAGTATTGTGGCAGTAGTCTACCTTGTGTGAGTAGAAAACTTTATATG
The DNA here is from genome assembly GCF_019279795.1 of Protopterus annectens. NCBI lineage: Eukaryota > Metazoa > Chordata > Ceratodontiformes > Protopteridae > Protopterus > Protopterus annectens. Next base: position 497,088,074 of record NC_056742.1, read on the forward strand.
CTTTGCCTGACTACTTTAATCTAGAGACAGACTGGCCCCATCTGTCCCTCCTAACACTATAAAAGACAGATAGCTAAGGGAAGTGATATCCAGATTGTACACCATGCAATGGCACCCCTGAGTCTCAGTCCTTGTAATAATCTAGCATCCCACCCCAGCAGACCATTGCTGCAGAAAAAGAGGTACTAAACATGCAAAAAGCTTTCCAGGAAGTCCCACCAGAACAGAAAGAATTAGGATATTACCCCAGATTCTTCTTAATATTAGAGAAAACAATAGACCTCATGCCTGTTTTAGACTTAAGAAATATAAACAGTTTCGTGCACAAGGAATCCTTTCAGATGGATGTCTGTCATTCAGTGCTTGCTAGAAGGAGGCTGAATGTGCTTATTGAACCTGCAAGATTCCTACCTTCACATAATGACAGCTAAGAAGCTCAGGAAGTATCTTTGTGTCTGGGTATAAGTCAAACTCGTTTGTTTGTCTCACCACAACTCTTCAGGTATTCACCAAATGTATATTTGTAGGTGCAGTAAAGCAGAGGCTGCAAGGGGCAAAAGTGTTCCCCTACCACAATGATCAGCTTCTTTTTGTTCACTCCTGGAACTGTCTGATTCTGCTTATGAGTCCCTGCTAAATCTGTTTTAGTCCTTAGGCATTGCAGTAAAAACTGCAGCATCTCATCTGTCGCTATCTCAGCTACTCAGATTTATAGTGACAGTAGCACAACAGATAACACACTCACCTCTGCTGCAGAAGACTATGGGTTCTCTTCCCACACCAGTTAGATGGATTGTTGACAGTGCAATGCAATGCACTATAGGTAAGGTGGTTGTGAACTTCTGACTGTATCATCCTTTGGATGAGATGTTAAACAGAGATCACATCAGCCTGAGTTGATGGCAGCAAAGTGGTTGTAAAAAATCCCATGGTACCTATCAAAGAGAACAGAGGCCTTCTATTAGTCCCACCTTGGTATGTACCTAATCATTTATATCCAACAATTTGAACATCCACAAATGTTCTCCACCAAAAGAATATAGGGTGTAAGTTACTTGTTCTTTGAAGATCATCTCAAGGTCCTATCCCCATATTCTATCTCCTACAGGCTGTTGAAGGGAGGTCTATGCCTGGCATACAAGGCATTGTCAGACTCCACCCTGATGGAACTCCTGTATATCCACAAAATAAACAGCACCAGGAACAGGATCCCCATCCATGTGCAGTTCCTCCCTAACTCAACTCAAGTCAAGATTAACTTGGACAACTGGATGGGGATCAGGAAATTCATCCCTGGTTTGGCACCATGTCTCTAATGAACACAGGCAACCTGTAAATGGTTCATCTCCCTGGCCCCTGCCAACACGTATCAAAGGTATTAGAACTTGTCAAACATTGTGGAAGCAGGGATAGGCTTAAAAAGGCCTTTGTGGTCATTAGCCTAGTAAACACCACTGAACCTAAGAACCTGTAGGATGCAGTCTAGGCAGCTTCATGCAGCATTAGAATCCATCACCTCCAGCTTATAGTTTCACAGATCAGTCAGTCGCAATATATTGCAGCCCATCTGCTTCACAGAGTTTTGGGGATGATGGCACCAAGTACTATATGAGGGTCTTTCAGAGGACAATGGCCAAAGATCTCAGACCCATTGTCCCAGGATGTCAACATATCTGGGGTCTGCAAGTCTCATCTGCAAAGGTGATTGAGCCCAGCCAACCTGATATGAGGCAATCCACTTAAGACTCTCACTCCATTAGAGTGGTATTCATTACAGATGCCCCTGAGCTACAATGGGGGGAGGGGGATTGTAAAGAGCAGACTGTTCAGAGTGACTGGCTGCACACAGATGTAAGTATCCATATCTGTATTCTATAGAGGAGGGCAGTCTTAAGATTTCCAGGATGGCATACTGCAGTGTGTTATAGCCATCCATGCCAATGACATGGTGGTGGGCAGCACATCGTATTCCAGAGGAAACCAACTCACTTACAAACAGGTCAGACACTGTCCACTGATGCCATAGAAGTGGTCTGTCAACTCCTCAGTAGAATGAAAGTTGTTCCATCATTGAGTTAACCCTCATGTGACCTATTTGCTTCCCCAGCTGTGGACAAGTATAACACCTTCTACTGCATCATCCCCTGAATGGGAAAAGTGCATGGATGTATTTGTTCAGAAATGGCCCTTTTGGACTCTTCTGTGTTTCCTCCCTTTCTCCTGATAGCATGGTTCTCCCAGAAATCCAAATAGCTGAAGTACTGATGTTCTGATAGCTCCATGTTGGCCTCAGTAAGTTTGGCTTCCCTCATTTGTCCCTCATCTCTTGGCCAGATGTCTACATCTTTAGCCCTTTTGAACTTTACTATTCTATCCTTGTGGTAACCCCCATCTCCTTATGTTTAACCACATGATTTCTTCAGTTTTACTGATGATCAGTATTCATGCCTCTCTATCCAGACTGGTACAGATATCATATATCCTTAGAAACTTAATACTGGAAGCACAGACCCATTTTTCACATGGACCTCAACTAAACCATCTTAACTCCCCCACATCACTTAGAAATTAAGTTTTAAAATACTTTTCATAAATCGTTGATTCTGTGCATAGTTATTCATCCTTTAAGATTACTTTAGCCACATCCCCAACTTCCATAATGGCTCATATTCTTTGTCCTTAGCTACATTAAAGGTCTCCAAATCCTTCCTAAAATGTACTTCTCTCCCTTATATTTTGCATTGGAGAAGCTCACCCTAGCCACTTCTGAGACAACGTCTTCTGCAGATTTGAAGTTATTACCCAAAAAATGCTTTTGCTTGGGGCCATCACTTCATCAAAAAGAAAAAAAAATATATATAAAATATCTATCTATCTATCTATATATATATATATATATATATTTCTAAACTGCAAGTTCTGTCCTTTCTCAGTCTTTCACATAGGGCAGCATATCCTTTTGCACACATCCTTCCTTTACTTCTAAGGTAGCTACTGAAATTAATTTCTGATAGTCTGTCATCCATTGGCCTTTTCAGCAATTTCAGTAGGAGAATCACCTTTAGCATTGCATGGATGTATTCAGAAAACTAGGAACCTATGAGGCTAGACACAAATCTGGTAGAAATGATTCTCAGCTCTTCATCTCCTTATCTAAAAGGAAAGCTGAAAGTAAGGGGTCTGTAACCGTAGGGGGCAACATGGTGGGTTTGTGATGTTAGATATAACAGCTATGTTCACTGATAGTTGTTTTGTGACAATACCTTCCTTAGATTGATCACCTAAGAGTGATTGGTCATACAAATCTGAAAACAGGGATTCTACATTTTCTATGTTGCTTCTTGATATGTGGAAAGGTAGTTATTAGTGACAAGGGGGCATATCAATGAATTTCTAATGTTGCACCATGCTGTGCGTTCTAATGGGAATATGGCAATCATAAACAGTGGAACTTCTGAAAAAGTGGGCCGATGATACCTTTTTTTGTGCCAGCACCCCCTTTATGACTTTATGGTAGCAATTGTCCAACAGCAGGATCAATCAAACACACCAAGACAGCAATCGTCTGCTGTCCATTCTTAAAATAGGCCAGCCATAATATAACGATTTGGTAGCAATGATCAAAATGATCACTGTTCAAAAAGCAAATGGGAGTAGTTATAATTTATTGGTTCTCTGCACACACCCCTGTACTAATAAATAAACCACTAGTTACAAGCTGCTGAAGATGTATAATGAAATTATTTACTTTAATTAAAATTAGGCAACTACTTTTTAAAATGAAATATGCATGTACATATACCATTTCACACGTGGGTACAAAATAAAAGGTTTGAACAGATGGCAATTAAAACACTGTTTACAAGGGATATGGTGCTGCTACTATCACTAATTGAAAATTTACTATAATCTATCTACCACTAAAAATCATTTAACAATTGTAGATGACTCATAGTCAATGAATTTGACGTAGGAGCTCATAGTACAAAAAGTATATTGCACACACCAGAAGCACTTTGTTCTTTACTTCCTAACACCTTCTAAATTCAAAAAACTAAGTATCTTATTTGTGAAGTCAGCAGCTCTCTGGGAAGCTGCAGTGCATTATGGTAATGATCTTTAAAAGGAAGTAGCATTATTAGAAAAAAAAAAACAGATGTGATACGTGTCTGCTTGAAAACAGTTCTAATGTTCTAATATATTTTAGATAATGGGAGAACTGCACATCACTACCCCAATGGAAAATGATCATTCTCCAACAGCATATTAATGAATAGATATCCACCTATAAAAATCAAGTCCACCACCTCACAGCAGCGTATTACATAACATGAAGTACGGACTGAAAAAACAAATAAAATAACCACAATCTTATTTATACTCACTAAGCATGGCTTTGCTGTTTAGCAAACATAAAATAAAAACTGTAAAAAATAGAAGAAAGTAAGGTGTATAGAGGGGTGAGGATATGTGTGTGTGTGTGTGTGTGTGTCCGCTCACTTGTGTATGACATAGAGAGACAGACAAACAGAAATGAAGTGAGAATTGAGAAAGAGAGCAACTCAGCACATAGCTCTCAACGTCTTTGATCAAGACTTTTTTTAAAGCCAAAAATATGATATTAAAACACCTAAAATCAGGGACAAATTTTAACTCTAACCATAATTTACTAAATGTATGAATAAAGCAAGAGGATTTTCATCTGCATGCATTTTCTGAAATATAAGAAGTGCAGAACTATAATATCTGCATTCATTGTAGCTATGAACTATGAACAATGAATTTAGTAGCTTCAGTTACAAAAAATTAACCATTTTCAAGGAACAGAGCAAAAGTAGGGATCATTAAAAGGCACGAGGGGGAAATTCCAATACCTTGAAAGTGTACTTGGTGAAGAAAGTCGCAGTAATTACTAGATGCTTGTATCTGCTTGTGTGTGTTTGTGCACGTATGTGTCTCTGTGCATATACATGTGAGTTTGTCTGTGTCGCCACTAAACACCAGAACACGGTGTCAAAAATACCACCTAAAAATTAAAAAGGTGGAAGAAAAAACAGTCAAACCCTGTACCCCTGTATCCCTGTACCTCTGTACCCCCGTACCCCTGTACATCTGTACCTCTGTACCCCTGTACCTCTGTAGCTCTGTACATCTGTACCCCTGTACCCCTGGCACATAGGACAGCATCACTGACCTGCTGCATTGTCACAATGTAGTGTAGCGTGTTTTATTTAGCATAATAAGGACATTAGCCATTAGTCACGGCCTGCAACTGTTCATGAGTTACGAGGGAGAGGGCAGGGGACACCTATCAGTGCAGCAACAAAAATGATGATGGGACAAAGACCCAGAATCAGGGATGAATTTTAAATATTCTTCTTATAAACTTATACGGCTGTTAGAATAACAGATTTTGCATTAGCATGTATGCAAAGAAGGTTATAAGATCTGAAAATCACATGTATGTTATTGTTTACTCATGCTGGTCTTCAATAGTTTGCTAGAAAAAAGCACAAATTTTTATGAATAACAGACTACAACTATTAGCAAAATATGGACATTCTTCAAAAATGTTATGCCTGTAAGAGGCAACAGCAGGGGTATCATGTAAAATCAGGGGAAGCTGAGAGAGATGGAAGTGTGTCTGTGTGGGTAGAGGGCAAAGCTGAGAGAACCAGCAGATGACACCAGGAAGAATTGTGAGATGTGACTTGGTGTTATTAAAAAAGCTAATGAAGCAGGAAGTCTAGCATTGCATGCAGTTTTGGCACAATATGATGTATGAAACTGTAATGCCTGACATTATTGACTGATTGTCACCATCAGCGATTTATGAGGGCAAACATAAAAGGAAACATCAGGAAAATTCTGACAGCTCAGAGACAAGTATGGGTTATGTGGTGGCTTTATGTGTGTGCACACATGCGCTCATGTGTGTGTGTGTGTATGTGTGTGTGTGTGTGAGCGTGCGTGAGTGTGGTGTGTGTGTGTGTGTGTGTGTGTGTGTGTGTGTGCGCGAGTGTGGTGTGTGCGTGTGTGTGTGTGTGTGTGTGTGTGTGTGGTATGTGAGTGTGGTGTGTGTGTGTGTGTGTGTGTGTGTGTGTATGGTGTGTAAATGTGCGAGTGTGGTGTGTGTGTGTGAGTGTGGCAATGTATGTGTGTGTGTGTGTGTGTGTGTGTGTGTGTGTGTGTGTGAGAGAGTGGCAATGTATGTATATGTGTGTGTGTGTGTGTGTGTGAGAGAGTGTGACAGTGTGTGTGTGTGAGTGTGTGTGTGTGCGTGTGTGTGTGTGTGTGTGTGTGTGTGTGTGTGTGTGTGTGTGTGTGAGTGTGGTGTGTGTGTTTGTGTGTGAGAGTGTGGCAATGTATGTGTGTGTGTGTGTGGGTGTGTGTGTGTGTGTGTGTGTGTGTATGTTACCTCCCACAGGAAAGTGTCGATCTGCACATGTGGTAGTTAACAGCGATTCAGATTAATTCGTATTAGTCAGTAATGAGGTTTTTCCTCATTGCTACTAACATACTGTATCTCTGAATTACAGATCTCTCCATTGGGTACATTGTGTAAATTGTTTCATTTTACTGTAGGTCTGTTATGCGACAGTTTCTGAATCCTCAGGCTTGTGTAACAGCACAAATAATTGCAAAGCTAAAAATGTATTTTGTTTATTAGAGAACTGTTTGGTTATGCTGGGAAAGTATTGCAGAAAAAAGGACTGTTTGAAAAGTGCCTATACAAAATCCAAGTTATAAATTCTATTGCTGCATTATTAATGTTTTTTTTTTAATTACAGCACTCTTACTTTTGAATATGTTCATTTGCATTCATTATTTCAGCTCCTTACTAATGCTGACATGTTTTATTTACTAGGAACAGTTAAAGGTTGGACGTTCCTAAATGTCTTTCATTTGGTGCCATTTGTTGTACTACTCTCACTCTCTGCCTTAATGTTACTTGTCATTTCAAGTGCACTCTCTCTGTATGTTTTAGTTGAGTATTATGGTGTTAATTGTATCAGCAAGTAGGTCCTACTTAAGCAGAAATCCTAGTCGTCATTCAGTCATAAAATAAATAAACGGTGGAATGTAAGCAGTCACACCTTAGAAATCAGACTGCAAGCCATGCGCAGCGAGGTAGGAAGACGGAGGAAAGACACCAGCAGAAAAATTAATTTGATGATCAGCTTGGTGAGAATGTCATCCCAGACGTGCCTAATTTTGTGTATACAGTGAAGTGAACTGTAGAATTATGCTATTTGAATAAGATATTGTGAATGTTGTTGCTGTGAGTAATAATAGTCAAAGCTGAGAAGTATGTATAAGTACCAGTACCTGGTAAGTATGCTTTGAAAACAGAAAGGACACATAGTAGATATTCTGTGTTTCCCCAGGTCATACTTGCTTTGAGTGTAATGTATGCTACAACATCTGGTTCATTGCTGTTGGGAATGCTGTTAGCTAAAGGAACTAAAAATAGAATACAATTCCCCAAATTTGACCAAACAATAACCTTTAAATCTTTTGAAGAAGCATTCTAAAAGCATTTCAAATTATTTAAAGATGAACTGGGCACACTGCGTGTTGCAAATGTCTGTGTGCAGCAATGGATGTCACAAGTTTGTGAAATGAAAGCCACACCCAGAGACCGTAGCCCAGTCAACAAATGTAAAATAAATAATAAATAAATAATGTGTTTTGAAAATGATATATCACAACACACAATTCTGTGAATTCCAGTAGTGATACTAAACAATCTCATGAAGTGAAAAGGCAGAGAATATTAATTTTTATTCCAGTAGGGGTTTCACTGCGGTGGTGGTGCTGCGGTAGCGTTGTCGCCTCATAGCAAGATGTTGTCCCGTTCGATTCTCAGCTAGAGCATCTTCTGTGTGGAGGCATACATGAATGGGGCATGCCTTCATTGAAGGTTGTGCATCAGGGCTGGTAACCCGGTGCGTAAGAATCCTCTACCAATCATTAGACCGGAGTTCCGCTGTGGCGACCCCTAACCGGGAAAAGCCAAAAGACACAAACAAACATTCCAGTAGGGGTTTCACCTTTCACAGTCTGTCTCCTCCCTTACTATTACATTTTACCCATAACTCTAACCTTGCCTCTCCCCTAATCCCAGCCCTACACCTTATTTGAGGAAAAACTATTCCCTTGGCAAATGGTGGCAGGTTGATACAGTGGTGAGGGTGCTCACCTTGTAGGCATAAGGTGCAGGGTTTAATCCCCACATAGGGTAATTGGCTGGGCTTGGAATGCCCACAAAGACAGTTAGCCTGGTACCATTTTAGGGGGAGGTTGGCATAATGGTTAAGCTGTCTACCTTAAAGGTACAGGGTTTGATTCTCACATGGGGTAACTGGTTGGCTTAAAATGCCTCTCAAAGGAAGTTAGCCTAGTACTAATCTTTGAACTTAACACTAACACTAAACACAAAATCTCACCAGCAAAACATATGTAGTAACAGACTCTCACACACATACATAACATAGCTGTCAGCTAATGTAATCCCTACTTTTTTCCTTACACTCAGTCACTCATACAAACACCTGTATTAACTATCCCCTTGCCAAACCCTTGCCCTAACCTAACCCCCCCACACACAAAAGACATACACTCCCATCCCCTTATCTCAAACCCAACGTTACCACTGAAATCCCTTATATTCAATGAAATGCGCATTCGACTTTCTCAGCACACCCAGCAAATGATCAACTAAATGAACATTCAGTGGTCACAGTGGTGCAGCAGTGAGTGTTGTCGCCTCACAGCAAGTGGCTCTCTGGTTTTATTCTTGGCTGGTGTGGTGTCTTTGCAGAGTCTGCATGTCCTCCCTGTGGTCACGTGGGTTTCTTCCAGGTGTCTGGTTTCCTCCCACATTCCAAAGACATACCAAAAAAGAACTGTAGATACTCCACCAAAGGCTGCCTGCTCACAAAAAAACCTAAAGGAAAGAAGAAAAAAGCAGGTACTGGCCACCATGTTCAACAGCTTCAAAACTTTTATTTAAAACAAAGGAATGAGCGCTTTCGGGACCAAGCCCTTCTTCACTTACAAAACTCAAATTAAACTGCAGTTTTTATATAGCTCTTCAGCTAACATTCAGTACCACACCGTCCTTTTCTATAGTGCAGGTCTTAAAGGTATAACCCTATTTAAACCTGGGGTTTTGTATGCTGCTAGCTCAATGATCCATTTAGTTTCATTCAGCTCTGTCTCAATCAAATCACCTCCCCTTTTGTTTTTATTTACACATTGTATAATCATAAACCTAAACTTATGATTTTCATATTTAGAAATGTGCTGGAAACGTGCTTTATGTCCATGCATTAATCTTACAGAGGACAAATGGTTCAACATTCTGTTTTTCAGCATGCAGTTAGTTTTTCCTACATAGAATGAGCTGCAGTCCTGACAGACAGACAGACAGACAGGTAAACAACATTCTTTGTTCTACAGTTTGCATACAAATCAGAACAATATTGTTTTCCTGATACAAGGGGGTATATAAGATTCTGAATCCTCAATATACCCCCATGCTTTGGAATTTCTGCTATACAGAACTGGGATTTGCACAATCCATTTCCAGAAAATTATATGATTCCCATGTGACTCAGAAAACAAGGCTTTGGTCGCATCAAGTACCTGCAGCAGATAGATCAGTTTACAATTACCACAAAAATGTAATTCAGACAGACACAGCTTTTTCCACAATGAGGTAGGACTCATTATCTGCTAATATTCATATCTTTGAATATGCATGTTTTTAGCATTTGTGTTAAAAGCACATTGCAGAAGTGTCCTCTGGTGGCACATGCATTGCAAAGGCACAGGCACCATACCTCTCAAATATCCGGAACTTTAGAGAATGCCCTGATTAAGCCTCATACACTTACTCTACCTCTCATAAAATGTTATATTTTTTTAACAAGTCACTTAGGATTACAGTCAATTAATAATGTCAGACATTTGAATCTATGCCTATGAAGCTAGAATTTCATATGTGTAATTGTTTAGAAAATGCACGTTGATATAAAACCTGTTGTTTTATTAACTGTTTAATTAAATTAAACTGATGATTAAGAATTGTACCTGATTTTGTATGTTTATCCCTCCATTATTTTTGACTTTGTCCAGAATTCTTGTGAAATGACATTGAGAGGCATGACAGACACCCACACTCACACGTACATATTCCAACATTCACCCACACAGGTAGGCGTGCACACACACACACACACATACACACACACACACACACACACACACACACACACACACACACACACACACACACACGCACACACACACACAAACACAATCCACACTGTCAGCCTCCGACCTAACCCCAGATACGTGCACGCACTGCCACACATACTGCCACACACATTCACACCCACCCAGACCCACGTCTCAGCAGAATTTAACTGAACTTACCTGCACCATGGCTTCTTCACTTCACTTCAGTGGATGACTGCAGTATTTTTTGCAGAGTTAAATTTTTGGTTGACTGTAGTAATTTGCACAATGGAACAATTCTCTATATCTCATGACAGAGTAAATTAGAAGCCGTGGGCATTTCTGGGGACAGCGCATGGCTAATTAGCATTATCCAGTCCTTGTCTCATTACCAGGTACCATGGCTGGTGGACCATTCTCCACAATGATCACTCACTCACAGAAAATCACTACAGCAGGGCAGCCTCTGAACTGGAAATGGTTACGGGGAGGGGGCACTTGTGTTAAGGCTTCAAACATGAACTTACAAAATGGTTGTATGTTATGGGGAGCCAGAAGAGAGTTCAACATCTGTCTGCAAGTTAGTTTGTTATGTTGTCTTGAACTTTCTGTGAGTAATTTTTAATTTATGAATCACCTGATGATGGTGATAAAAAAAAAACATTGTTTTGAGATATATTTTTCAGTATTTTTATCACTGAACAATGGACGTGGACTGCTAAATGAGGATGGACGTGGAATGCTAAATGAGGATGGACGTGGACTGCTAAATGAGGTCACTGCGAAGGGGAATAAGTAACGTTTTTGTAGCTACACTAAGTTCCCAGTTAATTATCAATTAATAGGAATGTAAAGGGCTTGTTATCTCGTGTAGGTATGACAACTGTGCACACTAAAAGCTATGCAAGTTGAGTATTTAGTTAGAGTGGCATTCATGAGTGCAGCCTCCGGAATGTTCTTCAATTACTTATGTATTGGACAACTCTTTGATATGTCTGCATTCTTTTAAGTCATATTCCAAGAATGAATATATACACACAGCTAGAGATGAAATTCCACCACAACCTTGGCAGATGATACAGGGAGTTACATGAGTATCCTGCTGGGAGTGTTTTACTTGAACGTTTAGCAAGAATTTATGTGTTGTATTTTAATGCACATTCTGGCATTGGAAAAATAATAACCAGTCACACTAATGTCCAAGAACCTGTGGAATGTCCTGGCACTGTTCTGCTGCACCTATGTGAGTATCCAAAGAAACCGTCTAAATGACTTCACATTAAATACAGTTTGATTTATTAGAAACATTTTTTATTACTGCAGATACTTTTTTGACTTGACTGGATGTGTACCTTTAAGCAACGTTAGTCTTGGATGCAGGTACTGAAAATGTAAACGTAAGTTTTAGTGCTCATATAAAACGAAAAGTGAGGCGTGACGTTATCAGGCAAGCAGTTTTCATTTATAAGTGATGCATTCACAGAATTTGTGAGGTTGAGTTATTCCAATTACTTCACTTCCTCTTGTTGCAGCACAGGTACAAAAGGTGATAACACAGGTGATAACACAGGTACACCATCACAGGTACACCATCACAGGTACACCATCACAGGTACACCATCACAGGTATACCATCACAGGTACACCATCACAGGTATACCATCACAGGTACACCATCACAGGTACACCATCACAGGTACACCATCACAGGTATACCATCACAGGTACACCATCACAGGTACACCATCACAGGTACACCATCACAGGTATACCATCACAGGTACACCATCACAGGTACACCATCACAGGTACACCATCACAGGTATACCATCACAGGTACACCATCACAGGTACACCATCACAGGTACACCATCACAGGTACACATTGTAAAGTTTAGTACAGCAGTTGGAGGAAAGAAAATGTACAAAACCAATGAACAGCTAAGCAATGATGAACATTAAAACAGAAATAAAAAAATACATCTGCTCACTGCTGTGGTAAACAATTTAAATACAGTAAGGCCAGTGATATAGTTTGCTTACACTGCTGTTTGGGGAGCCCGCCTTGCTTTGTCTGGCAGGCAATCCATCTTTCTTCAATCTCCTGAGGTGCCAGAAAACATAAAATGGGTCTATATTAAATCAGCGAATGCTTAAAAAAGCGAACACTGATTTATCGACCCTATGTAAGCGAAAGCTTACAATCCCAAACACTCAGAACAGCGATTTTTTTCCCAGGGAAAAAAATCACTTTTCCAAAAAAAAAAATTTAAAACAATACATAAAGTGGCAGGCTGTGCCCCCAACAGCCTCCCTACTAAAACATACCAACTCCAAGATTGCACTACAGTGCCGAAAATGGCAAAGTAATGGAAGCGACCAAGCATATTCTTTCCCAGGGAAAGAATTTGCTTAAAAGCTGCTTTGCTGTTTTGCCTTTTCATTCTTTAAGTTCAGTCAAGGGGCATTGGAAAGATGCGTCTTTGATCAGTAAATAGGAAACCCATAAAAGAAACCAGAATGAAGAGAGCGTGTTCTTGACGTCAGATGGAATTTACAGCTGGAGGTGTCAGACCTGTTGTACACTGACACTTCAGAAACAGCATGCTTACTGCAATACTGGCCTTTATTTCCACAACCTGCTCTTTGCCTGGTGGACAAGGTGTGGTAATCTCCTCGGGTCACTTTACTAATGCTGGCACTACTTGCCAAAACGGGTAATACCAACAGCATCCGTCACTGCCCTAACAGGCACATGTTAGGCATTCATTCAGATCACTGCCCTAACAGGCACATGCTAGGCATTCATTTTATGCAAGGGACGTTCATAATCTCTATAGTGTTTGTGAAACAGATTTAAAAAGATTTTTCACTCCCTGCTACACTGTATGAGAGCCCCGTCAAAGTCGGGTCCTGCTGGGGACATGTCCATTTATCAAGTGAAGACTAGGAGCTAAAATGATAGTCAGGGCATGTCATACACACCATGGCATATGCAGAGTATTGACAGACATCACAGTAAGACAACGTTTGTGTATAGAATCATGATGCACATGCTCAGTAGTGAGATGAAGGATGGCATTAGCACAAACAGAGGTACGGACACCCTACGTGACCACAACACCCATGCTTGGGCACAAGGGGCTACTAGGTTACATAATGACCACAGTAATAAGTACAATACAAATTGTAATTACTGCGGCCAGTTTCATGATTTACACACTTTGTACATGACGTCAAATCTTATCCATGAATAAGAATGGGCCACGTAGTGCAAAACTGGAATAATAATGCATTGTGTTATTGGTGGAGTTTGTAGAAAATCATGCTATACCTGTTATATATAGTGAATGCACTCCTTAACAGGTATAGCTATAGCCGCTGGGTAAGCATATTTTTTCTCATTTTTTCTATCTCATCCTTGTGATCCAATAACATATTTTTTGGCAAACATGGGGCACATATATTCCAAAAAGATAGTAAATGTCAGTCTGTTTCCAACAGCCATACATCTGGAGACAACAATAGAAGAAACCAAGTTGCATCATAGCACAGTACAAACATAAATGATTCTCTTAAACCCCTGTGATGCCCAGCTTACATGGAAGTAAATGGGGCCACAGTATTTCAAATGCTTAATCCCACACTCTTCTTTGCTGAGACTTGACTATAGGTTATAGTTGTTTAAATGTGTTATATAATGGGCCTGATTCCAAAAGACTTCCTCTCAGTATAACCGACTGGCTCCCAGTGTAAGCCTGTTTGTAGCTAGACCTTATATCTAAGTAAGTCACTTATACTGAGAGCAATTTTTTTGGAATCTGGCCCATTGTCCCATGAGTTTTCCTTTTGGATATTATAAGGGATCTAAGAGGAATATAATTGTCTTGCCCATAACAAGCACATAATTCAATACAGACATTAAATAAATCCATTTGGGTTCTGATTCTATACCTTTTTACTGTTTGAAACCATGTAATACATTTCTCAGTCTAAGTCAGCAAACTTTGAAGTAGACAAAACTTATAAACTTGGAAATATACAGGAATATGGTGAAGTCCCAAGACTGGAAAATCTCCCTTATCAGCCTCAACAAAAGGTTGAGATCCCTCATCAAATCCTCTAAAGCTAGCTATGAAAACAGAATTGCAGCAGATAGTAAAGACAACCACAAGGCCTTCTATAGTTATGTAAAGAATCTCCATGACAATACCCAGATTTGCTCTGCACAATGGTACCTCCTATACCGAGCCAACAGATATTGCCAACATACTGGCTGACAGATTCAGTGCCAACTTTTAAACAGCACTGTTCAAGGCCAAGAATACAGCTTCTATGGGACCTGACAATATCCCTGGCTGTGTTCTGCATGAACTACAGAAAGAACTGGCACATCACCTGTGTGCCCTGTTCAGTCACAGCCTCAGCTCAGGATTTGTCCCTACCAAATAGTGCACTGCTACAGTCATCCCTCTCCACAAGGGAGGAGCAATTACAGACCCTGGGAACCATCGCCCCATTAGCCTGACGCATGTGATATACAAAGCTATGGAATGCATCATCATGGACCAAGTAAACAAGGATATAGGGAATCTCCAAACTCTGGATCCTTCACATTTGGTTTTGTGAAGGGTAGATCATGCCTGTTCAACTTGGTCAACTTCCTTGAGTCAGTCAGTAGAGCTGTGGCTGAAGGCAAGGTGGTTCATACAGCCTACCTTGATCTGGCCAAGGTCCTTGATACCATTCCCCACTCAGGAATCAAAGAAAAACTCACTAAGCTAGGCATCAACCCCTATAGCACTAGATGGGTTGCAAACTGGTTCACAGATAGAAACCACAGTGTGAAATTAGTGGACTCCAAGTCAAACTGCCAACCAGTCACAAGTGGAGTCCCACAGGGTTCGGTCCTGGGTCCTCTCCTGTTTGGTATCTACTTCTCTGAAGTCCAGGGCAACACAAAGGGACTCTGGCTGACAAAGTTTGCAGACAATTGCAAGTTGGGAGCTATTATTAACTCCTCAAGTGATGTTGACATCCTACAGAAAGGCCTCACTGAGACCAACGACTGGTGCCAGAACCATGGCTTTAAGCTCAATGCCAAAAAAAATGTGCTGTCATTCCCCTTGGGAAAAACCCAGTTCCCTTGAATTACCACATCGATGGTAGTCCACTGAACAAGAAGGCATTATAAGAGATCTAGGAACACAGGTTGACAGCAACCTTTCTTTTGACCACCACATTGCCACTGTATTCAGAAAGTCCTTCTATGTGGGCACATCTCATTACTAAGGGTTTTGCATCCAGGAAGAAAGAGGTCATTGCAACAACTGGAGAGGCCACAAAAGTACCTCACAAAGAGGATCCTAGGCCTTGAACACTTGTCCTATATGGACAGACTAAAAAAAACTCCAACTATTCTCTGTCTCATATCACCTACTTAGAGGCGATCTCTGTTTGACTAACAAAGCCATGTCTGACCCAGCTCTGTTAGAAATGCTACATCTAATGAAATCCCAATCCCTCCACACCACATACTTCAGAGACCTCACCCTCATTACCACAATCAACAGAACTTGCTGGAGGGACAGGTTCATAACCCAAAGACTGCCCATGCTATGGAACAGACTTCCCATACATGTCAAGCAGAGCACCTCACTGGCCCTCTTCAAGAGGAATCTTGATGAGTGGATAGGAAATGGAAAATTCACCCCGGGGATCACTCCAGTGGCTCTACTCAACAGAGAGCACTAAACTCCCACCTCCCTTAACTCATTCAATCCTGAACAGCAGGAGGGTAATTAACACCTTTCATCCAAAACTACATTTATTTTTTATTTATTTATTTATTTAACATTTGTTGACCGGGAAAGTCCGACTAGGTTTCACAGATCCTGTTTTCAGTGGAGGCCCGGGGAGAAATGCTCCAGAAGTAGCTCCAGCTACATGCTAAAGTAAGTCACCTGGGACTCTACTATTAATGAAATGAACCAACTACCCCTTAACCCATTCAGTCCTGAACAAGAGGAGGGTAATTAAGGAGGGTAATTAACACCTTTGCTTCCTGAAATCTTCTAAATCAGGAAACCACTTGCTTCCTGAGAGCTTTTCTGCAAAATCCTCTACTGAAAACACATTTTATTGAATCTGATAAACTGGTTGAATATTAAAACATGTAAAATATGACAGCTGTTTGAGCTATACACTGTTGTTAAAATCATTTTTTTTTTCTGGTGATGCTGATTTTATACTCCATATTTATGGAAAAAACTGTATTTGTTTACCAAATGATAATAGTGATGTGGTCAAACAAAGGGTTATGTTTCTGTAAGTATGCTAAATAGATGTGATATATCAGTGAGGAAACTGTTCACCTGTTCAAGAGCTTTCCAATGACAAGAGGGGGATCTATATTATGTTGCCGAAATGGCAAAACACCGAATGCCATTTCAATGACAAACAGCAAAAAAACACTAATGCGAACACTCAGGTCACTGATTTTTTCCTAGGGAAAAAAAATTAGTAGATCAACCAGACATGACACACCATCTAAAACATAACAAAGTGGAGTCACCCCCACACCCCCCGATGTGGGGAGGCTGTGCCCCCAACTAAATATACCAACTCCAAGATTGCACTACAGTGAGGGTAAATGACAATTTCACGGCAATGGCCAAGTGATTTTTTTTTCCAGGAAAAAAATCGGTGACCTGGTCACTCAGGGTAGTGGTATTGGTGTTTGTGTTGCTGAAACGGCATTCTGTGTTGTGCCATTTCGGAAACATAATATAGACCCCAAGAGGGGCTAGCATACTGCTGTTTTCTGATACTGCCAAATCTTGAATCTCTGCAGAGTAGACATATAATAATTTCACAATATTTCAAAACAATATGAATCTACAAAACACTTTTGTGTTCGATGGCAAGTGTCAGTAGCACTTGTGAGCCTTAAAGTGTTGTGTAAGATATCACCATTCGTTTACCTGTAGATCACACAGCTTTCATGAAATTAACGCCATTATGAAAATGAAGATAATAGTCACGACTGCTTTATTAAAAAGAGTGTTTATATCTTAGAATGCATTCATATTGCCCACAATGCTTTGATGTCATTTTTCACGAACACCCGCTGTCTGAATGCACCACCCCAGACATGACAGTATCACACTCTGTTTTTGCAACATTAATGTAAATATGGAAATAGACCTTATTTCTTTGTAACTTTTGTAAACATTCCCTAATAAATGTAGCTCTAGACATCCCATGCTGACCATTTCACTGACATGCTTAGCAAATCCTGTCAGTTTATAGATGCTTTTGTTGTACCTTTACCAGGACATCCGAAATTAGACTGAAAACACTGAGGAGTTCACTTATTTCAGGAGTAAAGTGACGTCTCTTGTGAAGATGAGTATATTCTTATGGGATACACATGAACTCTGCTTTCCTGATGACTATATTCTTGTAGGAAGGAATGAGTTACCTCATTCACCATGCCATATTTACTTTACTCAAACTTAGAGGTATTCCTTCAGCTGTTGCCTAACATGCCTGTATTTTGGACATCTCAGGTACACTAATGAATTTGAAAAGCTTACATTTTATTCCAATTTTTTTATTCATGCAGTCTTTCAGTCAGATTAGTTTGACCTTTTTTGCAAGGTAGCTATCTGGTCTGATGACTGCTCTTGTTCAAATTCAGTAAACACTTTTTTTTATTTCCAGATTTTATTGCTACTTTGCAAAAAGGTCAATCTAATCTGTCTGAAAGACTGCGTAAATCAAAAATTAGAGTGAAATGCAAGCTTTTCAGTTTCATTAGTGTATCTGAGTCTTAGAACATACAGTATGCTCTCACAAAACTCCATATATAAAATCATCTTCAGACTAAAGAGATCAAATATAGAAAAGTCAAGAAAGATAAATAGCGTTCACAGACTGACACTGAGAAAACCAACTGGTAGATATCGTATGACAATTCTAATAAAATGTGTAATGTAACATCATCAGACAAGGACAAAATACGACCTCAAGTGACAAAAATGAGACAATTTATCATAGATAAGGTGAATATAATTCTTACGTCTCAACCTCTTAGCAAGAAGAAATCTGGACAAAGCCTAAAATAATAGGGAGAAGCAAAGGCCCAAAAATATTAACATATTTAAAACATTGCTCTTAGAAAGTTTCTAGAATAACAGAATTTGTGTTCGCATGCATTTTCTGAAGGATACGAAGTCTGAAACTCAAATGCATGTCATTATTTAGGGGGTTCATTCCTCAGTGATTTGTCCGAAAACAATACATTTTATGAGGATCAGACCAGAAATATCAGGCAAAAATCTGGACAGTTGAGAAGTATACCTTCACCTTTTGTCCCTTCCTGTGCAGTAGCCGGCCTAAATATCTGGAAGCATTATAGCCCTGCACAGTGGGGTGGTGGCTGTGATTTTACACTATGTCTCGGTAACTGCACTGATGTCCACATTCTTCAGGGTGAGGAGAGCTTACAGGGAATGGAGTTTCTTTATTTTTCCTGGCATTGAGTAGTAACATCTTTAGATTTTCTTGGGTTGATTTTGCTTTGTCAGAATGTCTATCACTGTGGCAATGCCTAAAAAAGGCATTATATTATAGGTGGACAAGGTTTTGCCAATATTCAAAAACCTAGAGGTGTAGGTGTAGACCATCTCTGGCAATTCAATGCAGCCTGACAACCATATCATCCCAGGCTGATGAAAATTGTACCCCCTTTGAATGATGACTGCTTAAATTACTGGTATTTTATAATCCTGTTACTATTACAGTTAAATATCTCTGGGATTTTACAGTTTTGTTTGCATTGGTCTTCTATGCTTCTTTCTGTATGTGTTGCCTTTACTTCTGTTTTCCTTCATCTGATGTTATAATAAAATAATGGGCTAGGTAAATGGTTCTCTTCAGCTATTGTTTATTTCTTGTCTAGCCTGTATCCTGGGTATGACTGAAAGAATCCTAGGACTTAACTCACCCTTCCAGTTTTCAAATAAATAAATACTGCTCTATGCAGATGAAACTATTGTTGTGAAATAGCATCTGAGTGTTGCTCTAACTAGGTGTGGTTGGCCAATAGAAAGTAACTCCCTTTTCTTAGTTCAAAAGTCTAATGAAATCATGTGCTTCAATACACTAGTCCTTCCAAAGGAACACCGAGCTCCTGCACAGGCCATGGGCAGTTCATTATCTTGGGTGCTTCACGTATACAGTGCTTTTCTTGCCAGAGATGTGTCTTCTTTTTCCATTGTCAGTTTCATACAGCAAGTGAGTCTAACTTGTTTTTCTGCAGATGTTGTTTTGTTATTTTTATGATACTTTAATAATGTTCAATTGCTACTCCAGTCAGATGTTGCGTTATAAACATTGACATAGGCTGGCATGTCACGGTGTCTTACCAGGAGCAATGGTAACATAGCTGCGGGTTACGCCATACCTAGTCACACATGATATCATTACAGGACTATCTGTCTACAGCAACATCTGTGACCTGTATTAGAACATGACCATCTGTGACCTGTGCGATCTGTGACAGTACAGATCCTCTTATGACCTGTTACAGTATAAGGCCATCTATCTATAACCCTTGACAGTACAGGGTCATGTGTGACCTGTGTAACCTGTGATAGTAGAAGGCCATCCATCTATGACCTGTATCGGTACAAGGCCATCTGTAACCAGTCATAGTACAGAGTCACTTACGGCCTGTCACAGTACAAAGCCATCTATAACCTGTAGTAGTAAAGGACCACCTATGGACTGTGACAGTACAAGGCCACCTATGATCTGTATCAGTACAAAGCCAACTGGGATGCATGCCCATTTGTGACCTATGATAGTACAAAGCTATTTGTACCCTGTAGCAGTACAGGGCCACCTATGACTTGTACCAGTACATATGTATGGCCTGTAGCAGTTCAAAAACAACTACGACCTGTTACATTATGGGCCATCTGTGACCAGTGACAGTGCAGGACCATCTGTGATTAGTGACAGTACATGGTCATCTCTATCTTCTGGCAATGCAGGGCCATCTGTGACCTGACATAGTACAGGGCCACTTGTGAACAGTGATAGTACGTGGCCATCTCTGACCTGTGACAGTGCAGGACCATCTGTGACAAGTGAAAATACATGTCCATCTGAGACCTGTGACAGTGCAGGACCATCTGTGACCAGTGACAGTACATGGCCATCTCTGACCTGTGGCAGTGCAGGACCATCTGTGACCAGTAACAGTACATGGCCATCTGTGACCTGTGGCAGTGCAGGATCATCTGTGACCTGGCATAATACATGGCCATCCATGAATAGTGGTATTACTGGGCACCAAACTGCCTGGGGTCCATGACAATTTAGGGTACCTTTCTTCAGTAGGGGCACTGACCTTTTGCATCATCATCACTTCTGGTTAGGGATGGGACAAATCACTTGTTGAGTTTGCTTTTCTCATCGCTGCAGTTTTCTTGAAGTTAAAAATAAATGCATGTTGAAGGAACAAGTGTTGGACATCAACCATTATGCACATTATGGATGCACTAATAAAGGATGTGCAAACCTGATTAATCCTGAAGTGATCGTCATATTCTACGGTCACAGGTTAGGAGGGATGACACACCCATCAGGCTGCATAACTTATTTTGTAGAGCACGCTTTAAAAATGGCAATAAACATGTGAAGAATAATCAGGAGGCATTAGGAGTTTAGCAACATTGGATGCCACAGTGGTGAGGAAGGGGCAACTTAATGAGCAACAATGGATGCCACGGTGGTGAGGAAGGGGCAACTTAATGAGCAACAATGGATGCCACGGTGGTGAGGAAGGGGAAACTAAATGAGCAACAATGGATGCCACGGTGGTGAGGAAGGGGCAACTTAATGAGCAACAATGGATGCCACGGTGGTGAGGAAGGGGCAACTTAATGAGCAACAATGGATGCCACGGTGGTGAGGAAGGGGCAACTAAATGAGCAACAATGGATGCCACAGTAGTGAGGAAGGGGCAACTAAATGAGCAACAATGGATGCCACAGTAGTGAGGAAGGGGCAACTTAATGAGCAACAATGGATGCCACGGTGGTGAGGAAGGGGCAACTAAATGAGCAACAATGGATGCCACAGTAGTGAGGAAGGGGCAACTAAATGAACTAGCAGCACTGTTCCTTAATAAGTATTTTAGTTTTATCACTGATTACTCAGATCCTGTAAAATAAACTGTGAATTCACTCTAAGTTTTGTCACATGGCTTCAAAGACATTGAAGAACAGGGAATCCTGTGCAAGTCCACCAATCCTGACTGGTCCAACCCTGATGTGACCTGCTGACTTCCTCCTTTTTTTGGGTCATTTGACTTCATTAATCTTGATTTAGCCTCCTTAAGGGTTAAAAATGGGCACACGTCAGAAAAAAATTAAAGCAGAATGGTCCTAGGCCTGAGCCTTTGGTAACCTCTGAGAACTGTGGGACGTTGTTGCGTACTTCTGTGGCTTCCATGTTTTTATTTCATGACTAGTAGTTGCATGTCCCAGAATTATGAAAATCATTTTTCTTTATGAATTTTCTTTGATTTTTTTTTTAATGAAAAAATTCTACAAAAATATGGGATAATGCAACAACTCCCCCACACTATCCAGTAACGGGGGGCTTTATCCCCTGAAACCCCAGCTACTTAATATGTATTAACTTCAAGATCTCCATACCTTAAAGAAAAGGGAGTTGTACGGTACTACACTGAAGTGAACAAAACTCAAATCGCACCACACACAACGGTGCATCAAATGAATAACCAAAAGAGAGAAAAACTATATAATAGTTATGTACAGCCATCCCCCAAACCTTATGTCAAAGCCACAGCTATAAAGAGCAGAAGTGATCTTATTATACAACATCTGAAGACACTTAGTACTAAGTGTACCTTGCAGCAGGGACTAATGGAATCTGCAGAATAAATATCAGGAGTCCAGCGAACGCCATAATCACCAAGTAATAATTTAGATATCGATAAAAAGCATAGAAAAGGTAAGTGAAATTCATACTGCGAAGTCTGTACAACCCCTGCAAAATATAAAAAAAACAAGCTTTCAATGTATGACAACCTGATCATAAGCACAGCCTATCTGACAAAGGTGAAATATTTCAAGTCTTCCTTGACAGATATTTCTGGAATGGTGCACCATAACAGGAAGTCTGACCAACCTTGGACGGTGACGTATAACTGGTGCCTTTCAAGTAAGCCAACCCTCAGCCAAAGGGCCCTGTCCAAAAAAAAAAAAAAAAAAAAATATATATATATATATGTATATATATATATATATATATATATATATATATATATATATATATATAATATATATCTCAACAGTATATAAGGTAAACATTAACTGCCAGTACCACAACCATCATGACGTGGGTAAGTAAAGTGAGAAACGTAGTCAATGACACATTCCAAAAGAGTAGTTTTCTTTGGATTTGATGGAATTTAATGGAATTCCATGCTAGTGTCCTCTCCTGCTCAGCTGGTGAACCTGGGAATATTGAGGCAATATTACAATTGCCTCATGTACACAGACAACCCTCTCCTCCTCCCACAAAACACAAATACATGCGAGAGATGCAACTATACGGCCAAACTGGAGGCTGAGCTCTCTCAACATAGGACTGGCAAGACCAGTCAGGAGGAGAAGGTTACCACACACACTATAGACCCAGTCTCACATAGTACCATTACAACCTCAAATCATACACATAAGCACACAAAGACATACTCGGAGGCTCTGATCAAAAATCTACCAAAACAGCAGAGGCCACCAAAGCAGACACCCAAACAACCACCACCTCAGAACACAACACCTGCAACACATAGACCTCACAGTCAGAGTGTCAAACAGTCACAGCCCTTAAGGCCAAACACAATGCCAGACACACTAGTCATTGGTGACTCCATAGTCAGACACACTGACGTCCCGCCACCAGACTGAGTAAGGAGAAGGTCACAGTAAGCTGCCTGTCGGGCGCTAGAATCCGCCACATAACGCAAGCACTCAGGTCTCTCAACAGCAGGTACAAATATGACTCAGTCATTGTCCACGCTGGTGTAAACGACCTGAGACGTACCTCCTTGGACTACATGAAAAGAGACATTGAGGAGCTCTCTGATTATGTAGCCCAGGCAGGTATGACCCTGACCTTGAGCAGTATCCTACCTTCACCAAGAATGATGCCACAATACAGAGATAAGATGATCAGCTTTAACAATTGGCTTAAACACTGGTGTCATTCAAAGGGGATCCAGTATCTGTCTGCCTGGGATGACATGCTGGACAAGCCACGCTGCTTCGCAAGGGACGGCTTGCACCTGTCACCCCTGGGATTCCGGATATTGGCAAAGGCTCTTGCCATCCCCATAGTGCCTTTTTTAGGCAAGGCTCAAATTCTAAACCTACCACCCTAGAACACAAAAAAGGAAAAATACTAAGGGTAATGCTGCTCAATGCCAGAAGTCTAAATCTCAAAATGCACGCACTCGAGGCCCTTCTCAGTATGGAGAACATCGATGTCTGTGCTGTGACAGAAACCTGGTTCAAGGCTCCTGAGAGCACCCCAGCGCTATCAGGTTTTACCTCATATCATGCGTTCCGGCCCCAAAATCCGGACAATACCAAGAAAGGAGGGGGGGTATCCATATTCATCAAGGACACCCACACCTCAAGACTGGTGGCAACGACGATGCATCGGAGACCATCCAGGTGCAATTAACCGTAGGCAAGACTGCTCTGCAAATTGTAGCATGTTACAGGCCACCCTCACAAACTCAGGAACCTCACATGGCCTTCCTGAAAACACTAGAGGGGATAAATGTATCACCAAACACCATCATACTAGGTGACTTCAATTACCCTAATATAGACTGGGAACACTACTCAAGCCCAAACACCCTAGCCCAAAAGTTCCTGGAATTCATAAACTCAAATGCCATGGAACAACTAGTCACCATCCCCACAAGAGGAGATAACATACTTGATCTCATCATCACGAACACGGGAGCACAATGTTCAACACCGGAGGTATACCCCTCACTGGTGAGATCAGATCACAAACTAATCTCGCTGGAGGTCCTCATCCCACCCCCACCTGAAATAAAAAAGACCACAGTAAAGAACTTCTCAAAAGCCGACTTCACACTTCTAAAGACTAGTGTGGTCTCCTTTAAGGCCCCGAGCGGGAAAACAGTACTCTAGCCGCAGAATCACTTACAAATGCCTTCTACCAGCACCTGCAGGACTGCATGGATAAGGCAATCCCAAGCAAAACAAAGACTCTTTGTACCAAAGGCAAGCGTCCAGTCTGGTGGACCCCAGCCATAAACAAACTCTACAACAAAAGGAGGAAGCTACTACAAGATAGAGCAAAATCCTTAAAAGGTAAGACACCCTTGATCACTATAAGTAAAAACTAAGAGCTCTCATAAAATCATCCAAAGCAAATTTCGAGAGAAAAATAGCTAAAGACTCAAAAGACAATCATAAGGCCTTCTTTAGCTATGTTAGAAACCTAGGAGGAAACTCCCAGATATGCTCAGAACTAGTTCAAAATGATGTGAAGATTACTGATCCTACAGACATTGCCAACATACTGGCTGACAGGTTCAGTGCAAACTCTTCTCCCCTCCCCAAAAGGAGAGATATCTATACCAAACGATTGCAGCCCCCAAACATCTCCAGCGCCAAGTGAGAACTGCTCTCTCCAAAGCAAAACACAGCATCCATGGGACCTGATGGTGTCCCCGGCTGTGTGCTCCATGAACTCAATGAGGAATTAAACCCACAGCTAGGACAGCTGTTTAATCAAAGTCTTACCTCTGGATACGCACTCCAGGAGTGGCGCACTGCAACTGTGGTCCCACTGCACAAAGGCAGTGCCTCCACCGACCCTGGAAATTACCGGACCATTAGCTTGACAAGCCTTATCTGCAAAGCCATGGAGAGGATCATAATGGACCTCATAAATAAAGACATAGGGAATTTGCAGACTTTGGATCCAACCCAGTTTGGCTTTGTCAAAGGCAGATCATGCCTTTTAAACTTGGTTGACTTTTTTGAAACAGTCACCAAAGCCATTGATGAGGGAAAGGCAGTCCATACAGCCTACCTCGATCTGGCTAAGGCCTTCGATACAATACCCCACTCGGGTATCATTGAAAAACTCATCAGCTTAAATGTTAACCCATATATCACAAGATGGGTTGCAAACTGGCTGAGTGACAGAACCCACAGGGTCAGAGTTGCTGGCGCCATGTCAGACTCAAAGCCTGTCACAAGTGGTGTCCCACAGGGCTCAGTCCTGGGCCCACTCTTGTTTGGCATCTACTTTTCCGAAGTACAAGCAAACACAGGAGGGTTATGGCTGACAAAGTTTGCAGATGACTGCAAACTGGACGCCATAGTAGAAAACACATCTGACACAGATATCCTTCAGAAGGGTCTCACAGAAACGGATAACTGGTGCCAGAGCCACGGCCTAAAGTTAAATGCCAAAAAATGCATAGTCATACCCTTCGGGAAAAACAAGGTTACCCCTAGCTACCAAATAGGTGGCAATCCACTGTGCACAGAAGAAGTTATCAGGGACCTGGGGACCCAGGTTGATAGTAGTCTGTCATTCGACACCCATGTAGCTAAAGTAGTTAGGAAGACCTTCTACATTGCCCACCTTATCATGAAGGGATTCTCATCTAGATCAAGGGAGGTCATAGTCTCCCTTTACTCATCACTCATCAGACCAATGATTGAGTACAATGCCCCATTCGGAATGTATCTGACCCGACACTTGCAGCAGCTGGAGAGGCCACAAAAGTTCCTCACCAAAAGGATAAAGGGTCTCAAAAATCTGTCCTATGCTGCCCGACTGAAAGAACTCCAGCTCTATTCAGTCGCCACCGCTTGCTCAGAGGTGACCTTTGCCTAACATACAAGGCCATGTCAAACCCAGATTTGATGAATATGCTTCACCTCAAAAATCTAGATCCATCAGAGCCACAAGGGCGGAGACTTAAACCTCGACACGGCTATTAATAGGACGTGCTGGAGGGATAGATTCATCACCCAAAGACTCCCTATGCTGTGGAACAAAATCCCAGTACATGTGAGGCAGAGCACCTCGCTGGCCTTGTTCAAGAGAAATCTTGACCAATGGATGGGAGATCGCAGATATACCCCAGGGATTACCTCAGTGTCACTGCTCGACAGAGGCACAGCAAAATAAGGGGTATAGTTCCCCATACTAAAGGGGTGGCGTAAGCCACAAAACGATGGGCTAGGCTTGTAAATGCCCTCGGGCAGATAGCCTAGTATGAACCTATGAACCTATGAACCTATAAAGTTGGTGTTAAATTAAAGCAATTATCCTAGAAAGTAGAGTGACTACTGCATATAAACAGGCCCAAAGGAGAAAGATTTGTCCCAGATGTGACAAAGAACAATAAATAAACATGGAATGAAGAAGTACTCCACCAAGGAGTAAGCTAACACCCTCTTTGTCCTTGGGATTATATAAAGCCGCCCCACTTCACAGGATTTAACTTAGAATCCTATAAATACTGAAAGAAAAAGGAGATCAGATCCATCTACTTTCGTTCCGGTAGAAAATAAAAGCTAGCCATACATCTAAGGACATTAGTTAACTAGGCATTAATCAAATAAACTTTGTTTGGCAAAGGACAAGGAAAAAGGTTTCTAAAAGGTAAGCTTATAAGCAATTTTAGTGTGCAAAGTATCCCAGTCTGCTTCGACAATATCCTCAGTGCCAAAGGGAAATTCAAATATCTTACCTCCGTAATCATTAAAAGAGATACCATTTAAAGACCCCCAAAAAGCCATTTGCTATGCATTTAGCTGTTGTGGAATGTGTTGGGATGTAGGCCAACTTGACAGAGAGTATTTGGCAAAAACTAACAAACATCAGACAAAAAACACTCTCTTCTCTGCCAGGATGGTCAAGTTATTGACATGTACCCAAAAATCTCAGAAGTACCCCCTGAGAAAGAAAGGGTGTGTAAGAAAGACAAAATTGTCCCAGTAATGACTATGGAGCAACCTTGCTGCACCCATTTTGCACAGGTAACAAATGTTGACCACTGCCATGACATTAGTATGGGTGTATATCCATGTAATAAGCAGAGACATAGCTGGCTTTTATAGCATTCTCCAAAGTGACACCCAGCCTCCGTAGTTCTTGACTGAAAGAGCAAAAAAAAAAAAAAAAAAATTCCACTAAACTAGACTGTCCATGGCACACGCCCCCTCTCAGGACTAAGCCCCTTCCCTGTCACAACTCTTCACTGGAAGAGCAAAAAAAAAAAAATTTGGTTCACTCCAATAGACTCCAAACCAGCCTGATACACACCCTTAACTGTACCTAAATCAAAAAACTCTGATGAAGCAATTATAATGATTTACTGAAGAAATGTGTTGTATAAAACCAGTTCCATTGCTGTAGTGCAGCAGATCCCTGACTACATCCTGGGTGTTGAGGTTTTGATTAGTGGTTTAGGTGTCTGTTGAAGCTGATGTGAGAATAATGGAAAACTCTGGCCCCTATACAGATCTAAAGAACACCTGAGTGACGCAGCCAGAAAATGTATAGCTGACATGTTCCTATTGCCATTTCTGCTACATACAGAACCCATTTTCCTGTCACACTTTTAAACAAATCGGAGCAAGGTGACAATAAAATAGCAACATTTGTATCCCACTTGCACTTCACAGGACACCACTGTCTGACTCTCAAAGAACTAAACTGGTTAGAACTCCTGCACAACTTAATGCACACTCAGCTCACAAGAGTACTTAGACTTGTCCATCAGTCCAAAAATTGCCCATCCCTAAACAACATCATTCAACAATACTCCTCAGACAGGGCTTT
Source organism: Protopterus annectens (assembly GCF_019279795.1). Taxonomy (NCBI): domain Eukaryota; kingdom Metazoa; phylum Chordata; order Ceratodontiformes; family Protopteridae; genus Protopterus; species Protopterus annectens. The sequence continues at coordinate 497,116,271 of NC_056742.1, forward strand.
ATGTCCTACAGAGAAATTGCCTCTCACTATCACCAAAGAGTACAATAGTGCGGGCAACTCCCTGTATTCCTTTGATATTGTTAAAGTCTGGAACCACATCCCATTAATACAGAAATCAATACAAGAGTTAAGCTCTTTCAAAAACCAACTGAAATCTCATCTGATGGATAAATGGCTCTGCTCCTGCATTCCCACAGGCTAGCGATATAAATTCCATCCTTTTATTTATTTATTTTTTTACACAGACTGGTCTCACTAGAGTATCTCTGTGTACAGCACCTGCAAAGTATCCAGTCTACTCCCAATCCTAGACTCTGGCCACTCCTCCCTCATTCCCAGTGTCACTCTTGCATGTGCTTCCTAAATTCCGCTCAGTGACCCCACTTATCTCTCTTCCTGGTTATTCTCTTTCTAAATCCAGCCCTGCTGCTATTTCACATCCACTCCTTCTTAGCCTCCTTTCTGCCTAGCCCCTATTACTATCCCTCCTAATACATGTCGCTTACTTGCTACCCTCCAACCCAGTAATATATTTGCCCAGATTCTACAGCCATAATCTCATCAAAGACGAGATACGTTATACTTCTAATACACAGAGGTACTTTACTCCGCTACCCTGTTTCCTTTCTTGCACTCTCTGTTCTCAATCTCTTTTTCACTGAATCTCTCTTGGACAGATCAGACAAAAATCATAACACCTCCCATATCACTCTCTCTTTCTTTAAAGACTGAGGCTGTACATTCTAGCCACCAAAATGATGCCTCTAAAAAGACTGCCATCCCATTCTTTAACAAAATGCATTATTTATACTCTGTATGCTATTTTGTCTCTCCCTGCTATATCACCAAATGAAAACAAATCCACATACAACTGACTTAGACTCATTAGGTCACCTTGCAAATAAAATATGCAATGCTATATAGACTGTGATATGCTTATACATATATGGATATGGTAGATCTCTATATGATCGAACATTTTTAATGTAGTGTTTAAAAAATGTTAAGACATTTTAAGACACAGAAGACCAAACACCCTAAATATCAAAACTACAAAAGATCAAGAAAGGAAAACTATTTCCTCTCCCGATCTTCACACTAATACCCTCGTAACACTTGTGTCAGATTTGTCTGAATGGTGGCAGTGTTAAGGGAAGGTTTTTTATTAAGATAAGGTGTAGGGTTAGGGCTGGGGGAAGGGAGAGCAGCAGGGTTAGGGTTAGCACTCATTATTAAGATGGGCAGGTGGGCAGTGCCCATTTTTCTAAAGCTTGGTGATGTCTGACCATCAGAGAAATTTTCTGTTTTACTTTGTTTAGTGCAGAGATTGTTTGCATTGTAAGAGAAAGATGCTGCACACACAGCAGTGGGTCAGTGTGATACACAACTGTTGTATATGTTGTATTAGTGTAGGGTAGGCTATGTCGTAATTTTACAAAAAATATGCTAAAAGTCCCACGTTTGGGAAATGCTAAGACATGCAATGCAGCATGATGTTCTATTACTGCACATGCAATCTTCTTTGGTTTCAGACCTTTTGTGCTTGGAGAAGAGTCGACTGATTTCATGTCCAATCAAAAAGGAATGTGAGATGTTAATCTGGTGGTAAGTGTCCTTTTTTTCTGTAATGGCTAAAGTGCCCACAGGCTACTACACCCTTTGTCTCCAACTGGATCACCCATCCAGCAACTGCACCATTCCCGTTCCTTCCCTTCTGTCAGTTTAAGAGAGTTGGTTTCAGCAAATGAGCTCCATCCCTGCTCTCTATATTAACCAGATCCTACTGTGGATTGCCACCTCTGTGCCAGTGACACCACCCACAACAAGAGCTTACTATTAATGTCAGAATGCCTGAATTTTTACTGAATGCCACCTCTGTGCCAGTGACACCACCCACAGCCGAAGCCTATTATTAATGTCAGAATACCTGAGTTTGTACTGAATCCCACTCCTATGCAGTGACACCACCCACATCTGGAGTGTATTATTAATGTTGGAATACCTTAGTTTGTACTGAAAGTCACCCCTATGCAGTGACACCACCCACAGCTGGAGCCTGTTATTAATGCCGGAATGCCTTAGTTTGCACTGAATCCCACTCCTATGCAGTGACACCACCCACAGCTGGAGCCTGGTATTAATGCCGGAATGCCTGATTCACATGTAGCTATTGAGATGACTGCAATGCAAAAAGCAAATCACTCAAAAACAGGATAATATATTTCAGGAAAAAAGGAGAGAGCTAAAAAATGAATGGACGTAGCGTGAAGTTGGGTGGAGATAAGTTAATATGGCTAATATGAAAAGGATTTCCTTGAAGAGGGGTAATAAGTGCATGGATATACTCGCAGAAGATGGATATTGCATTGATGGACTTAAAAGGAATAAAACTGCTTCAAAAATCCTTTATAATTAGGACGTGAAAGAATAGAAGATCGCACAATGCAAAACTATTTGTTTTTGATGTTACACGCTCTTAGTTCTCTGGTTTAGTTCCCAGCTAGAGTGATTTCTGTGCTACATACATGTCCTCACTGTGCCTGTTTGGGTTTTTATTGGGTGCCCCAGTTATTCCCATATTCCAAAACACAATTCTATGTGAATTGGTGATTCCTCTGCATCTACTCATAGGTGTATGTGCATATGTCTGGGTGAGAGAACGCTTGTGGGTTTTAGGGTTGTGTGTGATATTTTATGCATGTACGCACTCATTTGTTTCTGTGTATTTGTGTATGTGTGAGAGTGTGAGTGCATGTACATGTCCATATTTATGTATGTTTGTATGGGTCCACTTTGCAAATTCGAAATACTGAAATCTCGAATTGCAGTATTTCGAACTTACAAAGCCGCAGACTCACATTTCCGAAACCAGCAGAAGTGCGAAATTCAAAATACCGAAGCACGGATATTTTGAATTTCTGCTTCCGTTGGTACAGTGTGTGGATGTTTAGGTTTAATTTTGGGAAGTTTGTGTGTGTAAGCATGTTGGTTAGGAGTTTAGTGTGTGTAAGTGTGTGTTGTGACTGTTATGTGTGTGTTTGAGGGACTGTAAGATGTGTGTGTGTGTGAGTTTAGTTTGTGTTTCTGTTTGTGCAATCTAGGAGTTAGAATATATAAGTAGGGGGGCGCTGTGGGGGGCGCAGCCGGGCTTGCCCCCCTGCTTATATGTAGTTTAGATGAGTTTGATTGTGGGGGGGGAGTTGTATGTATGTTTGTGTGTGTACTGTATGTGTAGTGTAATTATGGGATTTTGAATTTCGTGGTTGTGTGTTTTCAAATTTGTGAGTTGTGGTTGGGTTTTCGGCTTTGTGGTTTCGAAATACTGAATTTCGAGATTGCAGTATTTCGAAAATACAAAGTGGACCCGTGTGTGTGTGTGTGTGTGTGTGTGTGTGTGTGTGTGTGTGTGTGTGTGTGTGTGTGTGTGAGTGTGTGTGCCACAGCTGTAAGATACTTAGCACTTCTACATTTTTTCCTCCTGTCTGTCTGTCTGAAGCTGGTTGTACACAAAGCAGCCGAAGCCCCATGTTCTACAATTATGATGGGTTTTTCTGATGATAATTAAGAAGTTATTTTGTGCAAAAAGGATGTCAAGATTCCCCTTTCAAGCTTCTGTTCGCTACACTCTTGAGGTGAATTTCTTGACATCCATTTTATGAACATGTACCAAACTAATTATAAGCAGTGACCTGATCATAATTATCTATGTAATAAAAATAAACTTCCTTTAATCAGGGACTTTATCATAATTATTTGATTATTAAAAAATAACAAACTTCTTTTTCAGGACTTTCCAGTCATCTTCTCTCCTTCATATTCTCCCTTCTGCATTTTTTTCTCTGTAGTGGTTCTAGATATTGTATAACAATTTGATTTTTTTTTTTTTGCATTTAAAAAGTTTTATAGGTCCATACATTCCTAGGTAGGTACTAGGCTAGTTGCCCTTGTCAGCCATTTTAAGCCTAGCCATTTTCCCTTTTGGTGTTTGACTGAACCTATCCCATATGGTGTTAGATTGGCCTTACCCATCCCATGATCAATAATTATACATTACTCCTAGCAAGAATAACTGGGATCATAGCGTAGGTGATTTGGGTAGACTCATGCTTTGGCTAAAGCGTTTCCTCTGTCCACCTTTCCATGCTATTACTCTCATTGTCCACTTCCATTTAGACCAGGGATCCCCCCAAGTAAGTCCCAGAAACCATACGCAGTCGAAGTCAAAAAAAGATATTCATCGCAGATGAAATGTCCCATCTAACATGTATACTGTCTCACCTTCAATACAACAATCCATGAAGCAGGAAAGATTCTGACCTCCAAGATCGTTCCAACTAGATACAGACATGACAATATAGTCATTGCTACACACACACACACACATATATATATATATATATATATATATATATATATATATATATATATATATATATATATATATATTTATATATATGTGTGTGTGTGTGTTTATCTTACAGTTATGTTGTATTAGCATCTGTTGCTCAGTGTTCTGTGCTAATGTATGTCCAGTGATAGCAGAACTTTGTACTAAGGATACTTTATTTGGTATGCAAACAGTACTGGGATCTAGTATTCTAGAATTAATTTAACTAAGTAACTTCAGCTTTTATCTTGTTAGAAATTCCTTCCTGGATAGGTTTACTGACAGTTTTTTCTCACCATATAGATGACCTCTCTGTATAGTCTCCAATAATATGAATTTCCTTTCCATGCTACTGTAGTTATCTTTTTTTACTGTCTCCCTCTCTCTCTTTAAGATACATGTGAACCACAGCTGATTGTAGCCTCAAACACCTAATACAAAATTACCTGTCACAAATGTAACTGTTTGCCTCCCTTACAGTATAGCTTTCTGGCATCAACAGAATTTTTAAATTATGAATGGAAATTATTATACTTTCACTTCAAATTGTAAGAAAAGGAAGTCTTAGCTCACATAAGGTATTCCCTACAGATTTATTCACCAGAAAACAAACTTTGTGGCCTGGTACTACCCACTCCATTCACCCTTGCTCTGCTCAGGCTCACTCCACTCCTCCACCCTACCCCAAATTCCCACACACCATCACACCATTGAGCTTTATACTCTTCCTGCTCCACCCCTACACCATTTCCCTCCTATCCTCACAAATACCATTATGACAGTCCATAATTCTACCCCCTGATCCCTCTTTATTTCCCATCCTCATTATCATGCACCCTGCATAGTCCCCCCAACTTCTACACTCTTCACTTCTAACACTTATAAAAATAACACTAAAACTAACTTCTCTATAAATCTGTTTTCTCTATCCTTAAAGTACCCCCTCATTTTCCTATCAACAATACTGTCCATACAATTACTATTACAAACATCTAACCATGACCTGACCAGGAGCTACTCAGACATCTATCCTAAAATATTTAATATTACTGTCTTAAACTCCCCCAAACATAAAATACTACAGACACATCAAAAAAGCTCAAACTCCAAAACTTCAACACTAAAAACAATTCATCCTTCCATCCGTCCATCCACAGCCCCTTTTCCCATTTTTACACATGGAGTCGGGATGTCACTTCAACAGTGACAATCATCTAGACACCCTGCCATGGCTGTTCTTCCATACCACACACTTGTATGCACACTCATGCCTATGGCCAACTTAGAGTGTCCAGTCCACCTACTGAATGTATTTGGAATGTGGAAAGAAACTGGAGCATCTGGAGGAAATCTATGCAAACACAGGGAAGACATGCAGACTCTGCAGAGAAAGCACCCCAGCCAAGAATTGAACTGGAGAACCTCTTGTTGTGGAGCAATAGCTCTGTCCACTTTGTCAGTGTGCCACCTCTCAACACTAAAAACAATATCAGAAGTAAATTATACCCTATCCACATTGCACACTTCCCACAACTGTGGTGATATCCACCGAAACCTTGGGCCTGCCACTCCACCAAAAACCTCATCCCAAACTAAAAAATTAAACCTGGTTACAGTGAATCTTTATAGTATATGTAATAAAATTACATATTAATTACAAATAAATTAAAATAAATAAAATTAAAATGCCTGGATATCACAATATACCCCCGATGCCTTAGCAGCCACAAGAAACCTGGCTAAAACCTAATATAAAAGAAATCCTGACACTGGGATATCATTATGGCAGATATATTGTATAAAAAAGCAGGTTGAATTGCATTACTGTACCCTAACTACTACAACTTTACATCATACTCAAATCCTATTCCAAAATTTGCTAATATAGAAATAATTATTACCTTCCTAAAAATAAATAATACAAAACTGTATGCATTAGTGCACTGTAAACCCCCTCGGACAAAATATCCTCATATTAGGTGACATCCTGTCCTGGATATCAAAAACAATTACCAGTGAAACTGTCAACCTAGGGAATATTAACATCAATTGGCAGAATTTACCATTTGACTCTTCAACTGCCAGCATGAACTTCGTTGGATTCTTACAGCGCATCTCATCTCCAACTAGCTATGATAAAAATGATAACCAGGGCTCCATCCTTGTCTGGATACTGGTTTCTGAGCCAAGTAAATTTACTGGTTCCCTACCTAATACTCTTAAGTAATCATCTACCAGCATACTCCCATGGAATGATTTCTCATATATCCAAGGAACATTACTACAGAACGACATGCAATCTTTCAAATTTCAGCCAACAGACATTCTTTGGATTTACTACAATTGCTGAACTGGTCTGTCCTGAGAACTGTCTCTTCATGATGCGGTTAATCATTTTATTATACCTTATTTCTTGAGATCTTCAAAAGTGTAGCAACCTTCATACAAAAAAACGAAATCTAAACATGCCCCATGGTTATCAAAAGTAAGTAAAACATTATGACTGACAGGGACAAGGCATGGAGAAATGGTTTAACTACAAATTAGTACACAACTGCAATATTTTGGGCTACTCCAAAATCAGGCCAAAAAACAAGTAACTAATGACAAAAAAAATACTTCTATACCCATCTTCAAATCAGTCATAAGAACAATCCCCAAAAATTCTGGTCATCTATAAATTTGCTATTTAATCCTGGACCCAAAATTAACCCCGATCCATATCTCAAAAACTCTTAACTTCAAATGACTACTATATTCAATACTTATTCTGTTGATAGTGTAGGCACACGGACCCTAACCCTGCCCATTCACCTTAGTATGCCTCATCAATACTTATTTTATTGATAGCATAGTATTCAATGCTAATTTGATTGATAATGTAGGCACACAAACCCCTAACTATGCCTTTCCCCTTTCCTATGCCTCATCAATACTTATTTGATTAATAGCGTAGGCACACAAACCCCTATTATTGTCCACCCCCCCCTTCCTACACCTCATCGATACCTATTTGCTTGATAGCATAGGCACATGAACTCCTAACCCTGCCCATCCCCCTTCATACACATCATCAATACTTGTTTTATTGATAGCGTTGGCACATGAACCCCTAACACTGCCCATTCCTCTTTCTATGCCTCATCAGTACTTATTTTGTTGAAAGCATAGGCACACAACCCCCTAACCCCGCCTATCTCCTTTCCTATGGCTCATCAATACTTCTATTATTGATAGCATAGGCACATGAACAAGTAACCCTGCTAATCCCCCTTCTTATGCCTCTTTACATTTCCTGCACACTATCCTTGATACACCATCATCTCATAACATTACTGAAAAGTCTTTCCCTTCTTCTCTCTTACCTGAGTCCACTGAAGCTCACTCAACGAAGTTCCCAAATTTTAAACTTTAACCCATTCTCACTAACCTCATTAAAAAACTTTTATACAAGTTTAAATATGGCTCCAGCTTAGCTGAAATCTCCTTGCAAAATATCTAAAACTTGCTGCAGAGACATAGCCTATCCTGTTAGTATACCTGTCAACAGATTTATTTTAGAATCATATATTCTGACACTTTGGAAAATGGCATTCATCATGCCTCTCCGTAAAGGAAGTAAATCTATCAAAATATTTAATATTCATCCCATAGCTATGTTGTCCCCTTCTGAAATATTAGAAGAATGTGCCCACAAACAATTACTTAACCATCTTCTCCAAAACTAACTGCCAACCTCAACTCAGCATGGCTTCAGACCATCCCATGGTACAACAATAGCTTTACTTTTATGAACACTGTCAGTAATGCTAGAGACTCTGGAGTACTTGTCCCCTCACTATTTTGTGACCTATCAAAGGCATTTGAGACAGTTTCCCATCCTAAACCTTTAGACAAACTGTCTATCCTCTTCTATCATGTGGTTTGCTACCTATCTATCCAACAAGCAGCAATTAGTAAGATGGCAAGGAACCCTTTCACCATAACTTCCCAGTATCACCACATTCCCCAAGGATCCTTTCTTAGTCCCCTTCTTTTTAACATTTTTATCAATAATCTTCATTTTTCTTCCTGTTAAGGCTATTTGATTCAATATACTGATGACTGTACTATTATCTGCTCTTCATATAATCTGCCGTAACTTCAACAAATAACCCAAGAAGCCTTTACTTCCATTAAATCCTGCCAAACTCCTCCTATTCACCCCAAACATTTTCTCCAGATAAAACCAATTTTAAGATCCTCTCCAGGAATAACACTGAATTTGAAGCTGTTCACCATATTAAACTTCTGGGTATTTTCATAGCTAAAAATCTCAAATTCGATTTTCACATTCAGAACAATATTAAAATAAACTAATCAGAAACCAGGAATGCTCTACAGGTGGAAACATCTTTTAGAGGAGGAGGAGGAGGCCTACAGGAAAGAGATAGTTGGTGTCACACGAGACCAGTAGTCAATCAATCTAGCACTGAATGTCAGTAAGACAAAGGAGATGATTGTTGATTTCAGAAGATCTCAAGTACCATGCAAACCTTTAGTGATGAAAGGGATGGCAGTGGAAGGGGTCAAGAGTACAAAGTTCATATCACGGAGAACTTATCCTGGTCAGTCCATGTATCCAGCACAGTCAAAATAGCTCAGCAATGGTTGCACTTTCTAAGGAAACTTAGGAAGGGAAAATTACCAAGCTCCATACTTCAGACCTTTTATAGGGGCACCATTGAAAGTGTCCTGACCAACAGCATTGCAGTCTGGTATGAGAGGTGTAACAATCAGGATCAGAAGCCTCTGAAGAGAGTTGTAAGGTCAGCAGAAAGAATCATTGGCACCTCCCTTACACCTCTGGAGGATCTACACAAATGTCAAAAAGATTTCCAGCGATCCAACGCACCCTGCCAATGGTATGTACACTCGCCTGTCCTCAGGCAGGAGATACAGAAGCCTGCACTGTAAGACCACCAGACTAAAAAACAGTTTCTTTCCGCTCTCCATTAGACTGTTGAACTCTTTCGGAAAAACGAACCACAACGTCTGTTACATAACTAGCCTATCAAGGGGCTTATTTTATGGATGTGCAATAACTAAGTGCAATACTAAGGTAGCTCACCTACACACTGAAGGACTGTAAAGTGCAATATACAAACTGCAATAATTCAGTCTAATCATACATATGCTGCTATTGTTTCAAGTTTAGTTTGACAATATTACCGTCATATTGTTCCTTGTCTTCCTTGTCTCCTGTTCTGGGAAGGGTGTGGGTCACCGCTGTCCTACTTTACTTATAAATTGCTACTTATTAAATTTCTACTGTGATATTTTATTAATGTTTCTCAGTCTATATGTGTGACTGTTTCCTGCATTGAGAATGAAGCGTTGTAATTTCATTCAGCTACACTGCTGTGTAGTTCTGAATGACAATAACGTTTTCTTTGACTTTGGAGTTTGACTAAATACATCCACCAAAACACCCTTGTCACCAATTACCTATTAACCTTGCTACATTATAGAGCTTCAATTCTCATCAACCTTCAGACATCCCTAAAATCCAAGTGTGAACCACGCTACAATAAAATTTCCAAATTTACAGTTGGCATGATTTATTATACACACTGCTGGACTGCTCTGAAATCTCCGAAATGGCTACAACTACCACAACATCTTAGATATTTATAACTTTTAACTGCCCATAATATAATTCATAATCCCATTGCCTGCCCTGCTGTCAGTACTATATGCCACAAATATCAACCTAAAAGAACAAGATCAAAGCATAAACAACTCCTATCTGTGCATAAATCAAAAGAATCAGCTGGTCGATGTCTTTATGCTTACTCTGTCACCAAAGCATGGAACACCCACCTTACTGAGCAACGTCAAATTAAACTCTAACTTTCCAACTCTCAAGCACACATTAAAGGAATCACTATCGAAATCATGGACCTGCTCTTTCTCCAAACCTGGTTAAAAAGCAGCTCCCTTTATACCTGTTATTACTCACATCTCACCTCCTCCCTTTATACCTGTTATTATTCACATCTCACCTCCTCCCTTTATACCTGTTATTATTCACATCTCACCTCCTCCCTTATACCTGTTATTATTCACATCTCACCTCCTCCCTTTATACCTGTTATTATTCACATCTCACCTCCTCCCTTTATACCTGTTATTATTCACATCTCACCTCCTCCTTTATACCTGTTATTATTCACATCTCACCTCCTCCCTTTATACCTGTTATTATTCACATCTCACCTCCTCCCTTTATACCTGTTATTATTCACATCTCACCTCCTCCCTTTATACCTGTTATTATTCACATCTCACCTCCTCCCTTTATACCTGTTATTATTCACATCTCACCTCCTCCCTTTATACCTGTTATTATTCACATCTCACCTCCTCCCTTTATACCTGTTATTATTCACATCTCACCTCCTCCCTTTATACCTGTTATTATTCACATCTCACCTCCTCCCTTTATACCTGTTATTATTCACATCTCACCTCCTCCCTTTATACCTGTTATTATTCACATCTCACCTCCTCCCTTTATACCTGTTATTATTCACATCTCACCTCCTCCCTTTATACCTGTTATTATTCACATCTCACCTCCTCCCTTTATACCTGTTATTATTCACATCTCACCTCCTCCTTTATACCTGTTATTATTCACATCTCACCTCCTCCTTTATACCTGTTATTATTCACATCTCACCTCCTCCCTTTATACCTGTTATTATTCACATCTCACCTCCTCCCTTTATACCTGTTATTATTCACATCTCACCTCCTCCCTTTATACCTGTTATTATTCACATCTCACCTCCTCCTTTATACCTGTTATTATTCACATCTCACCTCCTCCCTTTATACCTGTTATTATTCACATCTCACCTCCTCCCTTTATACCTGTTATTATTCACATCTCACCTCCTCCCTTTATACCTGTTATTATTCACATCTCACCTCCTCCCTTTATACCTGTTATTATTCTCATCTCACCTCCTCCCTTTATACCTGTTATTATTCTCATCTCACCTCCTCCCTTTATACCTGTTATTATTCACATCTCACCTCCTCCTGTATGCCTGTTATTATTCACATCTCAGCTCCTCCCTTTATAGCTGTTATTATTCACATCTCACCTCCTCCTTTATACCTGTTATTATTCACATCTCACCTCCTCCCTTTATACCTGTTATTATTCACATCTCACCTCCTCCCTTTATACCTGTTATTATTCACATCTCACCTCCTCCCTTTATACCTGTTATTATTCACATCTCACCTCATTATCTGCTATCTTTCCCTCACTACCTTTCTTTCTCATATCTAGTACCCCTCATTGACCATCCTTATTTATAAACTTTTTCTGTAACCACCTTCTCCCCAAACACCTCTCACCTATTTTGGACCAATACTTCCTTTCTTCATTTTCCTGAGATTCTCACATTTTCTTACTACTGTTTTCTTTAATCCTTTCACTTACTCACTTCTATACTCTCTATTTCTCAAGAATCAATATCAAAAAGATAATATGTTGTATTTTTGTTTTTCTTTTACCTGTTTATGAATTATGTAAACTTACACTATTATATATGCTATTTCATGTTATTATCTGTCTTGGAACTTTTCTCCCTGGGCCTCCACCGAAAATGGGTACCTTGGACCCAATCGGACTTTCCCGGTAATCAAATGGGTTCATGGGTGTTTACTAGGCTAATGACCACAAGGGCCTTTTTAAGACTAGCTATGCATCCCAAATCTCTGACAAGTTCTGATAACCTTGATAAGTGTAAACAGGGTCTTGGGAGATGAAACGTGTATAAGCAGAGGCCTGGGAGATGAACCAGTTGCAGGCTGCCTGTGTCCATTGGATACATAGATGCCAAACTAGGAATTAATTACCTGTTCCCCATCCAATTGTCCAAGTCACACTTGAATTGGGTTAGGGAGGAACTCTGCTTCACATGGATGGGGAGCCTGTTCCAAAGACAGGGGAGTCTCTGAGATACATACCTGTCTCTCCAGCAGGGCCTATTTATATCACAAGCAAAGTTTAAGTCTTTAGAATGGGTAGTTCTGTTGTTTCTTTTGCAGATATATAAGAAGTCCATCAGAGTGGGGTCTGACAATTCCCTGTATGCCAGGCATAGATCTCCCCTCAACAGCCTGTAGGAGACAAAATACAGGTATAGGGCCTTGAGACAGTCTGTACAGAACATGTTACTTATGCCCTGTATACTTTTAGTGAAGAACCTCTGTAGATGTTCCAGTTGTTGGATATGCCTGGTTAGGTACATACTGAAAGGGGCATTGTATTCCTTTATAGATCTGATGAATGCCGAATACAGTGGAACAATGACTTCCTTGGACCTAGATGCCATGCCTTTGTTTATAGATTGCATAACACAGAACGATTTCCTCACTACTGTAGACACGTGATGGTCAAAGGCTAGATTACTGTCTATGTGTATGTCTCCAAGTCCCTGAATACTAGGTCAACTCTTAGGAGTGCGTTGTCAATATGAAAGCTACCAGGGTTAGATGACTTCCCAAAGGATACTGTTATGCATTTCTTGGCATTTAGTTTTATTCCATGGCTCTAATACCAGTAATCTCTTGAGCTTGGCAACGATACCTGAGTGAGGTATTGTGTCAAATGCCTTGGCCAGGTCAAAGTAGATGGTGTGAATCAGTTTGCCCTCATACATTGCTTTGGTGACCTTCTCAAAGAAGTCCAACAGGTTGAGTAGGCCCTTGACGAAACCAAATTGGGTTGGGTCCCGTGTCTGGAAGTTTCCTATGTCATTACTGATCATTTCCATGACTTTACACATGAGACTAGTGAGACTTATGGGTCTGTGTTTCCAGGGTTTGTAGAAGGTCCGCCTGTGTGCAGACTGTTGCTGTTCTTCATTCATAAGGCTTGAAGCCTTTTTGGAGGCTACAGTTAAATAGCAATCCCAGGAGGCCTGATGATTTATTTTTCATGCTATTTAGAAGGCCTCTTGGGATATTGTCTGGGCCCATTGATGCAGTTTTCTTGGCTTTATAGAGAGCATTGAGGACCTCTTTCCTAGAGATATCAGTTTGAGTTATATTTGATGGTATTTCCTGAGGGAAGTTTAAGGAAGAGAGGGGTAAAGTTGGAGATGGATTTGTTGGCCGGTAGGTTTGCTATAGCTTTTGGCTCAGTAATGATGGCGCCATTAACAATGAGCTCTGCACACAATTGTGTATTACCTTTTAAGTTGCTGACATAGCTAAAGAATGCCTTGTGGTTGCCTTTGGCCTGGGAAGTTAAATTTACCTCGAATTTGGCTTTAGTAGACTTTAGTTGTCCTCTGGGTTCTTTGTTTCATTTGATGAGAGTGCTTTTATCCCACTGGGTGCTGTAGCTCCTAATTTTTGCCATGATTTTCTTCCTTCTATTACAAAGCTTACTGGTGTGTTTCCACCACGGTGGCTTGTTTTTTGAGTTAGTTCTGTACTTCTTCCTGGTGGGTACAGCTGCCTCTAAGCAGCTATTAAAATGTTTGTGTATTGTTTCTGTAAACAGTTCAGCATAGGCAGCAGTGTTCTTAGGGTTTATGGAGGCTTGAAATGTTGCAAGGTTATCACTTAATAGTAGGAAGTTAGCTTTAGACTAGTTTGTGATTATTCCATGGTTAGCTGGAATTTCAAGTTTTATTTTACTTCAAAGAAGACCATTTTGTGGTCTGACCTTTCCAGAGAAGGCATTACAAGAGTGAGCAACATTCTCCCATATTGGTGAAGACCTTCTCCAGTATGGTTGCGCCCCTGGTCAGTGTATTGACAATCTGGTCCAGGGAGTCTGTGTTTACAGTGGCAAAAAATAAATAAATGAATACCCTTTATCCTAATCTATCTCCTCTGTTCTTTCCTCCCTATATTTCCCATCTCTCTGTCTCCCTTTCACAGGTGGCTTAGATATCTAAATGAAACTTCTTTTGTGTAACCAAATGTGTGAATAAATTATTCTTTGAAATAAACTTACAGAAAGTGCATCTATGACATGAATGCATCCCGTTTTTGTTTAAGTATAGTATGAACACCTCTGTGATGTTCTTTACAGCACAATGATTGCTTTAGGTTATATGCACATCTATATACAAAGAGAGGATGTTAGTATTTACAAAATCTGTTCCTTTAAGGACATGCCAACATGCCACTGCTTTTTAACTGTTTGTTGAAGTGGTTTTGTATCTGTATTATAAGTAAATAGTACATGTAAGGACTCATTTACACTTTTTGTTCTTACATCACCGGTCGTTTGTGCCAGATGTGTCAGAAGCCCTTCATTTCTTCATGGAATAACCACATTTTATTTTTGTATTTATTTAATTTTATTTTACATTTGGTGACCAGGAAAGTCCGACTGGACATAGGTCCATTTTCAACGGAGGCCCGGGGAGAAAAGCTCCACTTAAAACAATGCTACAAATACGTTTTGTAAAATACATAACTGTATTCTTAAGGCATAAAATTAAACATTTAAGAACATATTTAACATTTCTTCATAGACATAAAGATCAATAGCATCAGAATAAAATTTAACATTTCTTTATAGCCTTATAAAATAAAATAAAATGTGTGGGGCATGCATACTTGTGTGTAGGTGTGCATTTCTCCATACCTCCTTAGAAAAATGGTAGTAAGTAATTCTTTATCTTGACATGTAATATTAATATCAGGAAAGTAAATACTAACTGTTGAGATTGTTTTCTTAAATTTCAGGAAGCAAACAGTTCCTTTTAGATACTATATAAAATAATCTAAATCCTGTTCTGCACCATCTAGCAGTAAAAATATCATCCACAAATATTCTATAAAACAAAACATTCATTAAAAGGTGTTTTTTAAAGCATAGTCCATCTCTCATAAAGCCAATACCAAGTTTGCATATGTATTAGCAAAGGGTGTACCCATCATCACCGGCTTCTTGTGCAAGTATAAACATTCATTCAAACGGAATAAGCTGTTCTCTAAAAGCAGTGTTATTAATTCACATTCTGTGTTTATAAAAGTTGTGGACATTATCCTCTGTTGTTTCAATGCCATTTTCTGTGAAAAGAGAATCAGCATCTAAACTCACTGCCTTCTCCTTATTCAACGAATGCTACATAAATAATTGGGTTTATATTAGAACATCGAAGTTTCAGAACTTTGAATGTTCTAATATCGACCCCTAGTAACTGAAAACTGATAACATCGAAAATTCAGAACAGCAAATTTTTTCCTAGGGAAAAAATTTGCTGTTCCAAAACAGATACATACAACACAAACACACCAAACAAACAGCAATCCACACACATACACCTAAAATCTTACATCTAACCCTACACTAAACTGTACATACACCACTATCTACCCACTTACCTTAACCCAAACCCTAAGATCCATCACTATCACACACACACCTCACCCGCGCCCTAACCCTAACTCACCTACCCCACCCTAACCCTCATGTCCACACATTCGCACACTTACCTGACCTGCGCCCTAACCCTAACCTGCCCTAACCCTCACGTTCACACAATCGCACACTTACCTGAACCCGACCCCTAACTTTCCACCACAGTGCTGAAAATAGTGAAGTGACAGGAACAGACAACCAAATTCTTTCCCTAGGAAAGAATTTGGTTTTCTGAAACTTCACTATTTTCAGCTTTCGCTTATTAGGGGTCGACATTAGAACATTCGAAGTTCTAATATAGACCAAATAATTGCTGTAAAAAATCATGGTTATTGTTCATACAACTTGGAGAATGTTGTAACGTCCCATTCGATGTGTCTTCCAGAAAGATGCAACTTGGAGAATGTTGTAAAGTCCCATTCGATGTGTCTTCCAGAAAGATACAACTTGGAGAATGTTGTAAAGTCCCATTCAATGTGTCTTCCAGAAAGATACAACTTGGAGAACGTTGTAAAGCTCCATTCAATGTGTCTTCCAAAAAGATACAACTTGGAGAACATTGTAAAGCCCCATTCGATGTGTCTTTCAGAAAGATACAACTTGGAGAATGTTGTAAAGCCCCATTCGATGTGTCTTCCAGAAAGATACAACTTGGAAGACGTTGTAAAGCCCTATTTGATGTGTTTTCCAGAAAGCAGGATATGGGTTTTGCCAGCCATGTTCGAGCTGATACTGTGAGTCTCATTGGTAGAATTAAAAGATACTGTGGGTCTCATTGGTAGATTTAAAAGATACTGTGGATCTCATTGGTGGATTAAGGTACTGTGGGTCTCATTGGTGGATTTAAAAGATACTGTGGGTCTCATTGGTGGATTTCAAAGGCCTCTACTAACTTTAGGTAACCCACAGTGTATGGGAATGGTAGGATTTTAAACATCAACATATCTAAACATAATTCACCATTCAGGTGCACACCATATATCTCAATGCTTAGTATTTAATCATTTGTTCAACTGTTACTCCAGTAATAGGCTTGTAGTGCTTTAATTTCTCTTCCCTAGTAAAATTGTAATATACGTGTCTATTATTTATTTATTTATTTTACATTTGTTAACCAGGTTAGTCTGGCTGAGCTTTTGTCTCATTTTCAGCAGAGACCCAGGGGATATATATCTTCACAGGCTTTTTGAAAGGCTAAAACCAAATGATTACTCAGGGAAATAAAGGTATTTTCCTCTTGGAAGGCTTCCTATTAGCATTACCCGTACCCTTACTTGGAAGCAACAATATCAAATTTAAATGTTTTAAAAACAATCCATGCTTGGCAAGAGTCTGTGAAATGCTACAACTACTCAGCAGTATAAAAGTCTTTCTCTTATTTAAAACTGAGCGCTCAGCTTATGTTAATAAAAAACTAGAAGTGTTGGCACAGAAGTCTGTAGTAGGTTCTGTCTTGCCTATGAATGATGACATTTTAATTAAAACAGGACAAACAGGGGGGGTGTCATAGTAATGGATAAACATTTTTATTCGGATAGGGGAATGATTTGCTGTCTGATAATGAAACTTATAAATCTATTAATAGAATAAGGATTCCAAGGCATAAATCTCCTTGGAGGAGTCTATGTGATGCAGAATAAAAGAAAAATACCCCTATTCTTCTTCGGCAGATTAGGGTTTTTAAGCTCATCTTATGTCTCTTGAGTTATATCCCGATGGTATTATTATATTCTATGATTGGCCTGATGAGTGCTGAATACAAGGCGATAATGACCTTCTTACATCTGGATGATATTCCTGTCAAACAGAAGTGCTCTCTGTCTATTGCTGCTCATCATAATCAAAACAGAGGAAATTGTCTACCCAAGTTCCACGGTCTCTTACTAGATTTTCACTTTGAAGTGTGGTAGTTTCTATGCTGTATGCTGGGTGAGGGGTTGTCTATCAAATATGGCAAAGCTGGACCTTTTAGCATTTAACTTCAGATCATTTTCTGTGTACCAGGTATTTCTAAGTGTTTGATCCTGTTAGAGGGAGTGGGCATCAGACGAGGACTTGAATATGATTCCAATTTACTGCATCTGCAAACCTAGTTAGCAAGAAGTCGTAGTTTTTGCTTTGGAGTCAGAAAAGTAAATACTCAATATAAGGGTTAAATCAGTGAATGCTTAAAATAGCAAATGCTGATTTATCAACCCTTTAAGAACGAAAGCTAACAATCTCAAAGACATGGAACAGCAACTTTTTTCCCAGGGAAAAATAATCGCTGTTCCACAAAAAAAAAATGTTCAAAACACAAAATATAGTGGGAGGTTTCATCCCCCACACCCCCCTACTTAAATATACCAACTCCGAGATTGCACCACAGTGGAGGAAATGGCAAAGTCCTGAAAAACGGTCCAACATTTTTTTCCCTGGGGAAAAAATCGCTGTTCCGTGTCTTCGGGATTGTCAGCTTTTGCTATTAAATTGTCGATAAATCAGCGTTCACTATTTTAAGCATTTGCTGATTTAATATAGACATGCATATAAGGGGGTCTAGAACAGAACCCTGTGAAACATCACCCATATTATTTTCATAATCTCTGAGGCTACACCTGCAACTTGCACCATGTGGGTTTTGTCTTTTAAGAGCATCTAGGTGATTACTTTGGCAACTTAGCCCAACTAGGAGGTACTAGGAAATACTTATAAAGACATTGTGAATTGTGTAGTGCATTTTGGGTAAGTTAGGTGGTACTAGGTAAAACTATAGCTGCAAGTGCCTGCATCTATGGACTACACATACCAAACTCACTGCACAAAGTGTTGCTCTGCTCCCTGAAAAGCAAGCCAACAAGGAAAGTGAAACAACCCAAGAAAAGAAGAAAAGAGTTTAGGCTCCAACAAATAGTGCCAGATTCCTAGACATGGCAGTAATTACCCTCCTGCCCACCGCAATAATCACTACTAACTTTAACACGTACCTTTTCAAAACTGTCTGTAAACTAAAAGTTTTGAAATTTGGTAAAAAAAAAAAAAAAAAAAACGGAGAAAAAGCAGCAAAATATAATCTAACAGTTGAAGCCAGGGAGAAGACAGCCTTTTCAGTGCCAGAGGTCTTTTTCCAGAATATTTCCTTTTTTAATTTCTCCAAGTCATTCGGGATTCTAATACCATGGCAGGAATGGACCTCATTGCTAAGTCAAAGTATGATTAAAGTTCTTAAAATTGATATTGTTTTAATCTTTGTTAGTCAGAAGTGCTCTTCGCAGCACCCGCAGTGTGCCCAGTAATGACTCCTTCTGCAATTCATTTGGAGTTATATGTATTGGTAACATATCTAAATACTATTGTAAATTCTTTTTTATAAGACTCATTGCTCCTACTACTATTGGAACTGTTTGGGCATCCTTCTTCCACATTGCCCTCATTTCTGCATGCAGAGCCTGGTATTTTATGACTTTATGTCTCTCTGTACACAAGACACTGTAGTCATTGGGTGTAGCTGTTTCAATGATCAATGCTACTTTTGTCTTCTTTTCATGGACTACTATATGTGATTTTATTGCATCTATTTTTTAAACTGTTGGTATTGGGTGATCCCATGTGATATAAACTTCATAATTTTCAATTACTCTTTGTGACTCATGTTTCCAATGTTTCTCAGCTACTTCAGTATTATAATGTTTGTACAATCCGTAATGCAGCAGTCTTGCCACGGTATTATGCCTTTCGGTATACAGTTCTGCCATTAGTATGTCACAACCAGCAACAAGGTGTGTGACTGTTTCCAGTTCTGTTTTACAAAATCTACATTTGTCTGTTTCTCCCACATGTTCAATGGACTTTGTAAACCAGCGTGTACATAGTCCACTGTCTTGGGCCACCAATATTATCCTTTCATCTCTTGGTTTAAATTCAACTCTCCTTCACCGTTCCTGCATTCAGTCCTGCTCAACATGAGGTTGTTTTAAGAGTTTTCTATACTTGCAACTATATTTATGGATTTTCCACATTTCTTGCTTTCTCATCTGGTCCTTTACCTTATATTCTTTCCTTTGTTTTTTTTTTTTTTTTTTTGGCACATTCAGTTGCTGCCTGATTTTTATTTACTTCTGGTTTGACTTCCATTCCCACATGACACCGATATGCTTCTGCTAAACTAAACAGGGAAGTCATATTAGACTTGTTCTCCTCATGTTTTAAAACTTTCACTACATTTGGGTCTTGTGAGGTCAGCATATATATGTGTGTGTGTATATATATATATATATATATATATATATGTGTGTGTGTGTGTGTACAGTCCTATGACTGCAGATCTATACATGTAATCAGTGTCGAGGAGACCCATCCCTTTTTCAGAACAGGGTATATATAGTCTTGCTATATACTCATTTTTATAAATTATTTGATAAGCATGAAGCATCCTTGTTTTCCTACCTGACTGATCTAACACCTTTTGCAGTCAATCATTTCAAAACTACACATTAAGACAGGAAGAGTAAATTTGCTTGTAGCTTAGACTTTGTTCCTAGATGTCAATGCCATTTTCAATATTAATTCTAGTCTTATGAAATATTCCTTACTAAGTTTTATTTGCATTTGTTTATGTTCTATTGTTGATCTTTCATCAGTTCCCAAATATTTGTACATGCCCTCTTGCTCAAGTTCCTTTATATCCCATTCCTGTCCCAGGCTAATATTTTCTTGGTGCTGTAGGTTTCCTGCTTTAAAGGTTGCTTTTGCACATTTATCAAGACAAAATGACTTTCTGACATCACCTGAAAAAGTTTTGACAACTTCCAGTTGTGCTTTCCGTTCCTCATCTGATGAACTATACGGTTTTAAATTATCCACAAAAAGAAGATGAGAAGTCTTTACACTTTGTTGTTTTTTGGGAGCCAAATTTGTAGCCATGACCCCGTCTGTTAAGTAGAAGCTTAATGGGTTATGGGCAAGACAAAAGACTAGCGGTGACAAATAGTCACCCTGGAATATCCCCCTTTGAATTTTTATCCCTGAGATAATAATTTGTCCTTCATCACGGCTTAACTGTAGAGTGGTTTGCCACTGTTTCATGGTCACTGTAATGTAATCAGTCAGTGTAGGGTGTATCTTATACATTTTAAGCACTCTTTTATCCACAAATGTGAAATACTGTCAAATGCATTTTTGTTGTCTATCCATGCCATACTTAGATTCTTCACCTATTTACAGTTCTGCATTTTGACTTTTTATTAACAAATGATCCTTTATATCATATGACTGTCTTTTGTTACCCTTTGTTCTATTGCCATGGTTGAGTTTTCTTCTAAATGACTATAAGCTCTGTCGATATCAATTCCAGTATATAGTTTATATGTTGTTGGAAGGCAAGTTATTGGTCTACAGTTTTTAGGACAACTTGCAGGTTCGCTCTTAAGTAGGAGTGTTGTTTTTCCTGTTGTTAACCAGGTTAGTGTCTGTTCAGGGTATGCATATAAATAGTTCTTACTCATGGCTAAATTTTCATGTAAAGATGTTAATACGTTTATCCAGAAGTTAGGTACTGCATCTGGGCCTGGGATTTTCCAGTTAGTAACTTTTCTTAACTTTGTTTCAATCTCTCTGGCCATTACTTCATCCCTTTTCATATCCTGTATATTTGAACTTCTTGTTTTTTTCTTTTACTTTTTCTATCCATTTAGCATCTTTGTTATGTTTCACAAGATTGTCATAGATATTTCTCCAAAATGTATCTATTTCTTCTTTTTTATCATCTCTCCTTTTGGACTCCTGTTGTCCTTCCTTTTGGGCTATGTAGTATTCCTGCAAACTTTCAGAGATTAATGGACAGAGTCCTAAAGCCCCTTGTCATATCTGCTGCTGCTTAATACACTCTGAGGATTGGGACCCCCATTTAACTAAGATATCAGCTGTGTTAGACTCTCTCTCTGAGACAAGTCAGGTCAACCATTACTGTCTCCAAGAGCAAATTAAGCATGATGATGATAAATTATTTAAGGCAGGTAATAGGTAGCAGGATTATTAGGCCCAGAAACTAAATGTAGTGATAACCTGGCGTATTCTGGGGGCTAAAAAGCAAGTGAGGGCATTCTTGTAGTTAACCGGATACTATTGAAAGTTTTGAACCCATTTGCAGATCTCACAAAATAGAATATGCTTCTTTAAAAGTCGACACAAGAGACAGACAATGACTTTAAGCAGTTAAAGAAAATTTTGTGATCAGATCATATCTTAGAATTTCTGGATTTTAGTAGGGTAGGCATTTTATGGTTTACAATGATGCCTTACAGTAGTGCTATCACAGGCCTTTGGATAACTTAAATTCTTCCTGGGTTATAAGATAAATAAGGCGCAAAGCAGGTCTTTCAGTATTGAGAAACAATGCCTGATAATCAAGTGGGTGTTCTGTTCACTAAAATAGTATCTCCTTGTCCAGGAGTTCACACTGGTGACAGGATATGCCCCCTTAAATAGGCAAATTTTGAGGAAGATAGAAACATAAAGCTGTATAAGTGAATAACCTCCCTTCTACCATTCAGATGCATGGTATATG